>NW_023592517.1:0-6090 GCF_014839805.1 Manduca sexta | reverse complement strand
AGTACCTACGTTGGAAATTGTATATCATTGGAACGACTGGCATTATCAAGGTGATGTCAGAAGACATCTTACTGCGCAATGTCTTTCACTTCACATTATTATTTGTATTGCAATCAATATCATAAATTTATTGCACAAAATACTTGCAATATGACTATTTTTATAATAAGTTTTAATCAGGTACATATTAAATATCCACTTGTTGGAATCTTATCGCGTTAGGTACGAGGAGAATGTACTAAAGATAATGTACCAAACTGACATAAAAATATAAATCATTTAATTTCAGTACACACGGCGGTGCGTAGTATCAAAACAGTAAAGCCGGTCGCATTTTATACGAAATGAACGCGCGCACTGGATTTAATACCGAAATGCTCTTACCGTACGAATAATTCAAATTACAACTATTATTCAAACTGAATCTATATCAGACGACGCTACCATACGCGCGTAAACACATGACATATCTATTATAGTCTATTTCCAATATCGGAAAAAGTCGTGAGTCCAAACATAATTTCCGATGAATGACATTCGTACTAAAAATACATCTTAATTGCGATGGAATTATTCGTATACATGACGCTGATCATTGTCCGTTCTAGTATTAATTACAAATTTAAGAGTATGTAGGAATGCGCACGCCCACACAAGTGCAGGAATCCCGACGTTTATATATTGATCTTGTTCTACGTCCTTGAATGTATCTTGATAAACAGGATCGTTTCGTTGCTCTGGACTGCATTTTTTCTAATTTGGTATAACCATTTATCCGTATTTAATATTATAAAACCCAAAGCGAGTGCCTGCTACCATAGTCAAATTTCCTGGGGACGCACATGAAACATGTATCTACTTTTTTAATTACTTAAAGGAATTAAATAATTATTCATCGAATATGCTAGAAGCTTTCACTTCATACCGACGGGACTTGAAATTGAAACGTGTAGATTTTGTAAACTTACCCCTAGTTCATAGACGTTATGTATTTAAGGACGGAGCATTGCTGTTATAACAAGATTGTTTCTCAGCTTTGTTTATCTGACAGCTTGCTGTTTGTTCAGCTTTGTTTATCTGGCAGCCAACTAGTTCAAGTTGTATCTCAATATTAGCCAATCATAATGGCCCTATGTCTACGCACTGCGAAGGCTGCCATGTCCTCAGCACTGAGAAACAGACTTGTTATCACAGCAATGCTCCGTCCTTAGATAAAAACGTCTATGAATAAGGATACTCGTTACGACTCTACGCCTACGGTCGCGAGAAACACGTATCGTCATCGGAATAATCTTCTAATAATATCAGCCCTGTATTATATACTTGCCCACTGCTGAGCACGGACCTCCTCTACTACTTAGAGGGATTAGGCCTTAGTCCACCACGCTGGCCTAGTTCGGGTTGGTAGACTTCACACACCTTCGAAATTCCTATAGAGAACTTCTCAGATGTGCAGGTTTCCTCACGATGTTTTCCTTCACCGTTAAAGCGAACGATAAATTCACAAAAAATACACACATTATTTTTTAGAAAAGTCAGAAGTGTGTGCCCTTGGGATTTGAACCTGCGGACATTCGTCTCGGCAGTCCGTTCCACACCCAACTAGGCTATCGCCGCTTGATAATAATCTTCTACCTGAAAATAAATGGATTTACAACCTACCTCAGTTTTGACCTTTGCATTATAGTCATAGATAACTTTAGAATTAAAATATCCAATTAGTGCAATATTACGCAAACCGATTAGAATCTTTGAATTGAACGAATAGTTTCCATTAGGTATAAGTGATAAATAATAAAGTTTTACAATTATGGTCGTGTTTGTAAATTTTAAGTACAAATAATATTATCTACTTATAGGTTTATCTATAAGTACCTATATTTTAGTTTCCATGACATAATATCACGTTTAGCCGTAAGCGCATAATCCATTATTCTTTCATAACCGACTTTTCTTATTAAGTAAAATAGTTTGTGATGGATTTATCTGTAAGTATATTTTTATATCATAATACTATTTTTGTTCAAGATGACTAAGTTCGATATTTGCGATTTCTTCATTACGTTTTCTTGAGAATGTTAAATTTTATATTTATTTCGTAAAGTGTTGCGTCTATCGGTAAGGGGAAAAGCCAATCAGATGGTGATTACTCTAATGGAGAAGACATTGAGTATTTCCCAAAATATTTATATACGTAACGAAATAGTTTTTACTAAATATTGTTCCGACTTTTTGTCTCATTAGTCTTTGTTTTTGTTTGTCTTAGTACATTCGTTCTATCAAAATATATAGAATTGCTGTATTAAGGCAAACTTAAACAAGGGAGACAGAAAAATCGTATTTATATTTCGTAAAAACTATTTCGTTGCGTACATTTATTTTGAGTGATACGCAATGCCTTTTGCTTTATTTATACAAAATTACCTTCTGCAAGTTAAATAAATCATAAATGATGTCTTGTAAGTACAATTATACAAAGTTATAGACTCTTGTATCATGCGACCGGTTGGCCTTGCGAAGCGATCATGGTCGACGGTCTAAAATATTAAAATTAGTTAGATTCACAAATTTACTGTGGAGTTTAAACGGTTACATTACATTATAATTTGCTTGGAATATTTGAATACGTACATATATCATACATTTTTTGTGTATGTAGTCGTTCAAGCGTCAAGTCAAGGTTGAATACCGTTATATAAGGACAAACTTGCATGTTCATTAGTTGAATTTTAATTGATTTGTCATCAGTATATATAGTAAATTATATGATTTTTACTCTTTGTTTTGTTTATTAAGTATTCATAGTTTATATGCCAAACGCACGTTGACTATTTTCCAATTTCGATGAAAGTTGTTATGGTAGAAAAAAATCTAAAATGTTAATCACCATAGTAACACTGCCATTTTGCAATTTATTTTTATTCTTTCTAAGTTTTATTAATTGATTTGCAGTCTCCCACACGTTTTTGTGTAAATTAGAAGTTAGGTTTGACTACTTGACCTGTCGAATCTAATTATATTAACAAAACACGTCGTCGGTTCAAAATAGTCAATGTATAACATCTTATTAATGTTATTCCACTGCAAAGTATCATAATAAAAGTAGCATTTGTCGTAGGAAGGAAAACAAATATAAATAGGTACCTACCTAGTAAACTATTATGATTCATTTTTGTTTTTTATTGTTTGCATTTCAACTGCATAATGCCGTGGAGATTAATTTGCATAAGTAACAGTCGCTTCAACGCAGTATGCTCGAAAGAGTTGACAGAGACGCAACCATCTGTAGTTAGCACAGCGTATTTACATCCATTGTCTAAGAGTAGCGAGCCTTATCGAGAAGAAATATCAATCCTGAACTTAAAATGTGTTTTAGTTATACTGTCTGTCCTCCGAGAGTCCGGTCTAGGGTTCCGAGCCAGGCTTAGAGTAGAACGTGATAAACAACGGTTTAAATTCCATTGAAATACAAACATAAATAACTTTCAATTTTCAAAAACATCTTTAAATAACTGATCATCGTCATAGTATTGCAATGTGCAGTTTATGCAAGATTTTATCAAACATGTAGACATGATTTGACTTTCTTTTCACTCGGCCGCCCGCCCAATGACTCCTCAGCGATATCGAGTCGATCCCCAAATAGTATATTAAAATGTATTTTTAATATGCAAAACAAAGTATAAAAGCGTACATAACGTAATGAAAATTATCGTTGTTTCCAGGGATCATGGCTGTACCAATCGACTCAAATAATGACAAACCTGAAGAAGGCACAGCTGCGACAACGTTTGAAAGAGTTGAACATGAGCAAAGAGCTGCAACAGCACGCGAAGTCGGAGTAAGCGTAACGTATAAAACTCGATTTGTATATGTGACAGAGGTATAAATATTTTTGCTAAAATTGTGACGGAAACTGTTGAAGCTATTTCGGTGGTTGACGCGCCTGTGTCATGAATGTGAAAAATATTATGATGTGTAAAAAGGCGTCCGCTGAATAAACATAGTTGATAGTGATAGCAGATAGGCGTTCTGGCACCAAAGTGGTGGCGTTCACGTTGTACGATGCGGCGATATTGTTGATTTGACATTTGACGCAACATCGATTTATTGTAAGGTCGTGGTCAGGTGTGCGCTATGGAAACTAGTTTAGCACCGTAGATATGTAGTTTCACAATACGCGAGATACCGTTTCGGGACATGGTTGATAAGCCATTGTTAGTATAACGCCTGTGCAATGAGCGTCGACAGGCTGTTACACATTCTCGTTGTGGTTTTAATAAACGACCTGAATTTATGACATTTGAAAATTATAATCCCCGTAGTGTTTTGATTTAGTAAATGATGAGTACTTAATAGGAAACATTTGGGAACCGAGTTAAATATCTTATTCTTAGCTATTTTTAAAAAAAGTATCCGACCGTCTGTTTATTTTTTGCATTAGTAACAAAGTCATAAAGTGAGTAAAATTACGTCATTGAGCAATTAACTCATATAACGCATTTTGTTTTTTCTGATGCAAAAAATATATTTACATTTTGGCCATTGTTATCGATGTATCCGCTCTCACACTAATTAGGCGGAATCTCTAACTTGTAAATAACTTTAGACATAAAATATATATTTAATTTATGTAAAGTGTATGTCCCAAAATTAAAGAAATCATAATAATTTAATTATATTTTTGTTCCATTATCAAAACGTTAAAATATTATCGTCTATAAAACCAAATCAAATAACGGCTCAAGTAACGTTTTGGTATATTTAAAACGTTTTTTTTTTTAAATAGCAATGTTACATAAAAGAGTTATTTTATTCAGTCCATTAATCGCCCACTTAAGGATAATTATCCATAATCGTATTGTATTCTTGCCATCACACAAAATCACATATTCTACAGAATGACTTGCGTAATAGTGATTACATGCTGTAAAACTGTTGAGTAATGGAGTCTATTAATAATGCATGCACGCAATCACTTATCGTAGACCTGATCGCTTTGAACTGATTGATGGCCGATATTTAACATATTAGGCATTTAAATGATAATGAAATTAATCAAATAAAAATTATTCCATTCGAAACGAAATATTCCAAATTTGTATTAGAGAATTGTTGCGTACAAACGCTATTGGGGCTTAAGGTGGTAGCTCAAGGTCCATTTTCATACATTTTGTTTCGGCTTTAATCTGGGTAACTAAACAAGTATTGGCAAGTAAAGAATTTAAATTCACGTCTAGTTAGTGATTAGTTCTCGCAGTTGAAAGAAAAACGTAAAAATAATTAATAATCATGGATATTTCTGCCTTTAAAATTTCGTCATATTAAATTTTAAAGGCCGAAATATCCATGATTATTAATTATTTTACGTTTTTCTTTCAAGTTACAAATACTTGTTTAGTTACCCAGATTAAAGCCGAAACAAAATGTATGAAAATGGACCTTGAGCTACCACCTTAAAGTCCAAACTCCGATTACGTTGTAGTAATTTTTAATATGTTGAATTCCGATTTTCGACCACCTGTTTTTTTTTTTTTTTTTTCATTTTAAAATATGTGGTACACGTACGGAAGCATATTGTTTTATTCTAAATCATTTTGAAGTTATATATACAAAAATTAGAAGTTTCGAGAATGCTTTAGACGGCATTACATGATTAATTATTAATAAGTTTAAATGAAGCATTGCGTAGTCAGGTTTGCGCCATTTTTAAATTAACCATGCAAATAAAAATCTATTTATATGTTGTGCACTATATATTAGCTGTCTATCAAATTAGTGGAGTTCGTTTTTAAATTATTTCAATAAGAATACGATGGCCGGTACTTATTCATATTCCCTAATCCCTGCTATTATAATAGATAAGGGCTTTCACTTTTTTAATGACAATAGAGTATACAATCGGCCTAACTATGAATTATCACTTCATTTTATTATTTCGCTTTATGTGTTTTAAATTCGATGTATGGGTGTTATATTGAAAAATATGTAAAAGTATATTCCAATGGGAAATATAGTGCATTTTATAATTGTGTACTTAAGTTTTAACTTACAATAGTGTATTACGAATTCAATGTTTTATAAATGTGC
>NW_023592516.1:0-5932 GCF_014839805.1 Manduca sexta | reverse complement strand
ATCAGTGTGAAGAAAAAAGTCCACTTAAATACATTACATTTACGTGTAGTGTAAGGGTATTTGACAGATTTTCGTAAAGTACTTTAAAATGTTCTAGAGTCACTAAAGATACGCTTGACAATTGTTTTTTTTTTTTATATTTAGAGCTATTTTAATAGCCAAAAGACAGTTTTAATAAATATATTTTGTGTTTCCCGCTGAAACGCTAAGTCACGTGACAAATAAAAGGCGTGACGTCATGATGTAATAGTCTTAATGTAAACAATACGTGAGATTCGTTTATTATTCAAGAATATAAAAAGGCCAATACAATAAAATACCTTATAAGTAGAACATCTGATGGTATTATTAACTACAATTCTCTTGGTTATGGTGGCAGGATTAGCGATGTATGTTTGGTTGAAAACTGCAACTTTCTAGATCATTTGGAACCTGGTGCGATTATACTAGTTGATAGAGGATTCAAACATATTGAGCAACTGTTATTACAAAAAGGATGTAGTTTAGTGAGACCTCCAAGTGTATCAGCTAAATCCAATTTAACCAAAGTTAACCCCTAACAACTAAGGAGAGAGCAAGTTTACGGATACACATTGAAAGAGTCATCCGACGTCTAAAGGAGTTCTCAATGTTAAAACCGCATTCAGTTGTCAATACAAATTTAATCAAGTTTTTGGACGATTGCATTGTTATTGCATGTGCCTTAATTAATTTACAAGGCTCCTTAATTAAAAACATTTGACGAATAAAAACAAAATTTAGAAGAAAATGTTTTATTTTCCTATATTAAGTTATAAAAAATAGTTTTTACAATACATTGTAAACATTATTTTTCCAAAACTTTACAACTTTAGATAAAATATCATTTACATTGATCTCATCATGCTCTATTGGAATTACATTGACTTTATTATTTTTTTCAAATTCCCTATCTGCCACACAAAATAAACCTTTTTTTTAAATTACTCACATACATTTGCAAAAGAACTTGGACTGCAAACTTTTCTGTGATTGTGCTGTTCCATATATAAGATATAAAACTTTTTGGGCTCGTTGGACATTTAATTTCAATAACTGTGTCACCGTTTGAAATACCATCTGGCGATGCAGATACCATTGGGAATTTTTGGCTGATAATTAAACCACATTCTGCAATCTTGCTATATTTTTTTTCCAACTCCTTTCTTACTACTTCTTCCAATGATTTTCCCCTTTTCATGGCTGGAGTATCTGGTACTTTAGCTCCCATTATTAAAGCAACCAAGGCTCCATCAGTTTGCATCGTGAAACATCAAATGCTTTTGATGCTGATTCTAGCATACCTGAAAAGAAAATTCATTTTTTTTTAAATGTTAAACTAGTGAATGCCCGGTGGCAACATATACATTTATATCCCCACTAGGATGCCCTGTAGAATGGGTGCCCAACACATATGAATGTGAACATAAACATCAAAGACTAGTAAAGCTACAAGACTAATTTACATTTTGAGATTGCATCTCACATGGAAAGATATAATTCCAATATAATATTACTCTAAGACAGCATTTTCCAAGCTTTCTTAGCTGTGGACCACTAAATGAGCAAAGATGATCACCACCACCACCTCCTTAAATCAAATTAAAATGCCTCTTTTTAAGCACAACCTGAAACTTCATATAGCTTTAACATTGAAATCAGCCGACTCTAGATATGTCCACAGACCCCAAGTTGGGAATTTTGCTCTAGAACATTGATTTTAAATATCTTATAAGTTCAATAATTACAGTATCAAATCACATTTAAAAGGGCAACATCACATTTAAAATACAACCAAATACCTATAAATAAATAATACTTTAACTCATGCCATGCTTGAATTTTTTGCTGTGCTTGAGACATACTTTTCACAAAATTTATATTTTCTTGTGTAAAAACATCATTAATTTTGGCTAAAATGTTTCAGAGTCACTTCCTTTCTTATGCTTGATGCTTAAATAATGCTCATGTAATAATAATAATCAGCTTGATGTTTTAGGATTTGAGCAGTACATAAATTCCTTCTTTTGTTTTCGACCAAAAATTCCTTTAAAACTACATCACCAAACTCTTTACATGTTGAAGAAGAATTTCCCTTCATTTTTCTAAGTGTTGTGTACTTCAAGGTGCTTCCTTCTTTTACTAACTTTGATTTTTTCCAATAACATTCAATTATTGATATACAGGGTGGTTCCTCACTCCTCCGATGTGCCCTCATAAGGAAAGCTACCGCGTGTTTACATCCTTCTTGTTAAGCAGGGCAGTTATGGCACTGGACACATAACTACGTCCTCTTTTTCTTCTACCAAGCTGACTGAATATGATGGACAACGGATTTTTTTCTCAGGGCATATTTTTCAATTTTCAGTGTCCAAAGTCGCGTCACGCCTTAATTGAACGTACCCAATGGCATCATCACCATACGACTTTCTTGAGCATCACAGATAGCCACAATAGAGAAACTTTTCTTTGAAAAGATTTTACACAAATAACAGGTACCTAATCAGAGTAAGGTTCCTCATAAATTATGATTTTATTGGTAACGCAATAATGTATTATTTATATTTATAATCTACAAAGTAAACATGTACCTATCATATGCATGATACAAAGGTTATAAGTACATAAATCAAACTGTAAAATTGTGAATTGAACAAAATATCACTAAAGGATAGTTTTGTACTTACAATGAAGTTTTCACGTTCCTAAATTCTGCAGAACAAAAGTCCGGGTTTAAGGCAAAGAAATTTGTGATCATAAAAGAATCATTTTTTTTTGGTAAATTTGCACTGTCAGCTTTAATAAAACTAAATTCAATGTTTCGGTAAAGTGCACTTTGGACACGAAATAATCAAATAAATATTAATGAAACCTGAGAATGAAACGCCCCAAAATCTTTTTCAGAATGACAAGACCAATAGACAAGACATTATATATAATACTCTGAGTATAATACATCGTGACGTCACGTTCTCTAGTCTTGATCGCTTTTTTTTATATATGGCTACAAGCCTCAGAATGCTTGTTCTTGTTCTGTGCCTCAGAACAAGCTACAAGCACTGTGTTGTTGAGCTACGCCAATCTTGGTCGCTTGAAACGTTTTTTGTAAATGATGCACAGATTCAAAAACTCTTATTTTTATTTAGGAAAAAAACATATTTAATAATTTTTATTTATAATTTAAGTCAAATATTTTTAAGTAACACCTTAAATTATATAATTTTTAATACCAAATTTATTTATTTCTTCAATATGTCAAATACCCTTATTATCATTGCCTGTTATTAAATAGAAATCTAAAGAGGTTTTGTCTCCTTTGTGTATATAATGATAAACAGAACGTCTCGTTCTTGAACTTGAATTAAAATATTTTTGGATGCAATAAAATAATTTCAATATATTTATTAATCGACGATGACCTTCAGATATCCTATATACATTTTTAATACCCTCTATGATTTGAAATTGAATAAAAACGTGCCTATACAATTGCTTACAGGATAATAAATGTGTGTTATATGGAATTCTTCGTTCTTGGGCCGGAACTTCTATCTTTATTTATTCCTTTGCCGATGATGTACAGGCCTGGAGTACTTGAACAATACATTCTGCATACGTTAGGGATCCATACTGAATGATAAGGATTTGGTTTTGGGTAGGCCTCGTATCTTCTTACTCCTGGTATTAATGCGGCACTAAGTGTGAGGAAGCAACCTGAAAACGCCAAAGTGTATGATCCTGTAGAAGCGAAAAGACTTGGTTACATTTGTTTTGAAAAATTGTCGGCGTCCTTCATTTTGATATTACTTTTCATAGGATTAAAATAGTACTTTCATGGTAACTTTGAAGATGATCAAATGACCTTGCCTTGGGTTAGTGAAGGAGTTAGGATTCTGTATGTGAGTTTCTCTAGTCAAAACAATAATTTTTATCTGCCGTTTAACAATAATATTTTGTTTGTCTTTCCATTTAGTTGGTATATAAAAAAGACAAACAAATATATGCCTTATATGCAGTCACTTAGCAAACGTCCTACTCAACACATCATTCAGTTATTACAAAAAATACTCACATAAAACCATTGTTCTCTTCATGTTAATGAATTCTGTAATTAAACATTTGATTCTTTATGATTTTATTTTACATCGTCAAGGTAACCCTGCTCTTAACCATGGTACATAGCAATTAAAATGTGACTTTAGTGACAGCAGCACGGACAATTAGCAAACGTACACTGTACCCAATAAATTCAATCCATCATCTCCCAACAGGAGAGACGACTCCTTGAGGTCTATGTCCTTTGACATCTCGACGGTTTTCAAAAGGGTGCGTATCTACCGATACGCACCCTTTTGAAAACCGAGAACCGCGATTGCGCGAGAGCTAAACGGTGTAGGAGGGAAAATAAACTAATATTATCACTTAGTACTTACTTGCTCTGCTAAACGCATCTCTGATGGACAAAGGCTAATAATGTCACACCGTTTGACAGCTTCGCTACGCATCCTTGCACAAATTTAGTGGTAACGTACACTGGTATATGCAATGGATTTATTTTGACCGATCTCGGTACTCAAAGCTATGTCAGAGTCAGATCTTATAGTTGAGTGCTAATATGTTTCAGAGTTTGTCGACTGGAATCACTGCATACAACATAAATTATTGTGTGTCATAAAGTCAAAATAACCAACCTATATTTTGGTATAAAAGATCACATAAAAATATGTAAATATAACAATGAAAATTCACGCGGAATTGATAGGTCACGCGCAACGCCCGCGCCGCTGCACGGAGCAAGCGGGACGTGTGCGGAGCCGCGGGGTGGGGAAGGGTGTGCTTGTAATTGCTGGCTGTAATAGTGGGTATCAGTGAGCGACCAACATGCGCCGAAATTATATTAATACAAAAAGTAACCTTGAAGCTTGAAATTTTAATGTTTTTGGAAAAAATATAACATTTGTTTCAAATTTGTATAATGAATTGCGCTACTGATGTCAACAAACTGATTTCGCGTTTGTAAAATATTAAAAATAATGTATAAAAACTGTTAAAAGTGTTTGCCACTGCCGCCCACCGGCTTTCTCTACTACTGACGGGACTTGGTCTTACAGTCTTACTTATAAAATTGTTTTAGCATTAAGAGGTGGTTAAGAATTGCTTAAATAGCTGTCAAAAACATCACCGGTTCCTAGTTTAAACCTTGTTAATGAACAAGATGGCGGGTTTTGACTTACAGCTGATGGAGTAAACGTGTGTTTTAACAAAGTATAGCTTTGCAATTTTTTTATAAGCAAGACTGCTTGTCTATAATAGGGTTTATATTTCCCACAAAACTATTCAATTAAATATAACAGTTATTACCTGAGTAGTAAAGGGTTGATTCAAACGCAATCACGAGCGTGTCTCATTGCAGCAGTTATTGTTTTAATTATGTCAGTTTATGGAACAAACCATAACTAAACGATTTTACTGTTTAGAGTTCGGTAAAACTGTAACGTTTAGCATTGACATTTTAACATATTATAGTCATGTAAAATGCTAATTTAGAAGTGTTCCATACACATTGATATCTATAGATATTATAAAACAAGTCCCCTTTTCTGTCCGTCTGTATGTTATCGATTTTCTCAAAATTTACTGAACGGAGTTTTAAGGTTATAAGCTACTTTTGATCCCGGAAAACATTACGCGGGCAAAGCTGCGAGCAAAATCAAGTATAAAATATAATATGTGTTTCAAATTCATCATAATGTTACACATTAACGATAAATTGTGTTGGTAATTTTTTAATAATTATTGTAACAATTACATACAATGCATGCAAATATTATCAATTCTGTTATTAGGCCAGCGCGGCGGACTAAGGCCTAATCCCTCTCATCAGTGCAGAAGGCCCGTGCCAGCAGTGGGACAA
>NW_023592515.1:0-17563 GCF_014839805.1 Manduca sexta | reverse complement strand
CGCTTCTTACGAGAGCCTAGAGAGACATAAAATAAGTTGCGTCCTTAGCGACCAATGAAATAAGTTGTGTAATCAATTTGAAAACTGCCGTAGATGATTCGCTACGGTTAATTATGACAAATAGTTTGAGAATATAGATGTATATTTTGGTATTTAGGACAGAATTTTTTATTTTTGAATGTGCTATTTATTGTTACTTCTCTAGATTTTTTTTATTAAGTTCTCTTTATCTTCGATTATTATGATTTATAATAATAGAGAGAATATGTTAAAAACGTCTTGTTTATGCTAAATCTTATTGTTTTAGAAAAGATGTAAAAGTACACGACGAGGGTACTCTAATATTTACACTTGATTGTCTGTGTTTATTGAGTCATAACTAAAAAGTCTCAAGAAATAAATGTAACACTTCACAGCTCTTTTTATGTCACACGAAGGATAACACAAACAAATAAAATCGCGTTTGTAAAAGTGCCGTTCAACGCTTGTCATCCTATAGAGTTATCTGTACACTTACATGTTGTGTTATAGTCCCGATACCATAGTCCCAAATCTCAACTTACTGTGGAGACTTTCAGACTAGTCCTCTAAATATATTTTAATCCATCAGCAGTTTTAGCCATCGTTACTGTCAGCTTATTGTGGCGTGTGACGGTTTTCTTCTATTCGTCATTAAATGCTGAGCGGTATAGCTTTCAGCTCAGGTGCATACCTTTAGAAGATAAGATGTAGCAAGCAAACCACCTTTACGCAGGACCGGTCGCGGTATCTAGTTAATTTTAGAACATTTGAGAGAGTCCTGTATGCGCCGAATAAGACAATAGTAATGTAACAAACGCACGGTTTCAGAATGAAGCTATTTTATAACAATCTTTTTATTGATAATATAATTATTAATTTTAAAAAACTATCAATAGTTAGTACAATGAAATATTTGCTTCGATAGTACATGAATTAGAAATAATTGTTTTTTCGACGACACATTGAGGTCACAATAGTTTAGAGGAATTGAAACTACCATAAACAAATCTTTCAAGTTTCGAGTCTCCGAGAATACGGGTATTCAAAAGTAGAAATCTTAATGTTGTCCCTCGTTAGCTGCACTGGGTAAAAAGCGCAACAAAAAAAAACAATTTGTTGTCGTTGCGGTTTCAATTAGGGTGGCGGGGCGGTGGTGTAGTTCTAATTACGGGGTAGAATAGCGGTCGCGCGACCCGATATCGCAAAGACTGTCTCACGTATGAGCTTTTCATTACCGATGGCTGGGCCTTAAATAAAACATTCCAACTCCAATCCATTCTAAATACATCTACATTCTGTGAATACTTATTGCATTTAATTGATACCAATATGCTTTATTTTATTGTGTTAAATCAAAATAGGTAAGTAATTGAATTAAACTATTTTACAGACTTTATCGTGGTTATTTATATATTTTTTTCTGGAGACTGTTTTTATTATATTATGTTTTATACATAGATTTAAATAATTAGCTTCTCACAAAAAATAAAATTAAAGGAGAAAATACTAAAATTTGTTTAATAATAATAAAACTTAAAGGAATACAGTAATACTGTATAGGTTTTTGTGATGAAATTACATATACTTATAATAATATTATTTTAAAATAAATCTTAATATAACAGTGCGGCTGAAATACTAATTTACAAATACTATTAGTCATTTGCAGATCAATCCCTTTTCAATCATAGCTTATATTGAGTATTTGACTAGAGTCTAGTGACTAGACCTTCAACGGCTACTATCACAAATAATATAAAAAATAAGCGTATGGTGTATGTTTATCATCGACAGAGGTCGGTATCGTCATCGTTGGCGGCACATGGAGCGTCTGGTGCGGCCAAGAACAATTTACCAGTCGCACATGCACAAAGTTGGTACACTTTTATGCCTCTTATACCCTTTTGAGGCTTTTCCGTAATAGAAGCTTCTTTAAGATTGTTGATCACTATATTTGGCGAATCGATTTTTATCTGTAATAAGAAATAATTTATTAATAAGTATGAGATAAATAATAATAATATGAAAATATAATAAAAATGATCACACTCCTGGGCACGGGCCGCACGGCTATTATTACATAGGGTAAGATGAGGGTAAGCAGTAAGCATGTTGCGACGGCTGACAAGTTTTGCGTCGCGACGTGCGTCACGTGACGGAAGAAGCGGTGCGTGAAGTGTTCCGACATGCGACGAAAGAGTCTACTTTGGTATTGGCGATGTTAAAGGTGAAAATACAAACCTTCCTATACATCGACATATTATTATCATGTTTGATCATTTAGCGATGCGCACAACGCCGCGTCTGTACAAAATATAAATGAGCCCACCTATCCGTGTAGTACCTTTGATGCGGTTTAGTCTACGTTAAAATCCTATATATTTTTTGCATATTGAATATATTATATACTACATTCTTGCATATGGAACATTCTTCACCAATATGGAGAATGAATGAATATGTTTGATGGGATTGAACTGGTGACTCTAGTTCCACCGGTCCATCGCATACCGTTGAGTTATCGCTGTATATTACTTTACCACTTCACGTAATAAAGGTAAATTTATAATACCATAAATTTGTTAACTACGAATTAATTTTTAAACGCAGTTACAGTTTATAAATCATTAAAATTTAACTCGCGCGTAGAGCTGTTTAGTTAGAGCGTTGAGCGTGGATGCTCAAATGGTGAATCGCAAAAGCTTTCAGTCTATCGCGAGAGTATGTGGTGCAGTGCAACAAATTTAATATAATCTGAAAAACTATTTCTTATTACGCAATTGTTTTTTAAAAATAATATTTTGTCACTGAAATATTAATATTTCTGTAATTAAAATAGGTATCTATGGCATTTATAGATATCACAAAATATACTTATTTACGTATTGAGAATTAGGATTTGTCAAACATTTGTGTTTATATAAATAAATATAAGGACCTGTCTTCTTATATTTGACATCATGCTATGACTAATAGGAACGGAGCATTCATAAAATATTTTTTTTATTTTTGAGATCTTCCGTTGCTTGCGCTGCGTAAACGGTTAAAGTTATGCAATAATCATGTAAGTTAAAATTGTTCCTCTTAAAAAGTTCTAAAAAATATATTATAAAACAACGTTCACTGCCGTATTTGCCTGTCTGAATGCGAAAAACTCAAAAATATCCCGACGCATTTCGAAAAAATTTGGTATGGACATAGTTTGAGAATTTGGGAAGGGCATACGCTTCTTCCTATCTCCGGAAAATAAACATTGGGACTTTTCCCTGACAACTATTTCACATGAGCGAAACCACGAGGTAAAGCTATATTTCATAAGAAACAACCACTTGGGCCACCACCAAGTGGGCATGGCGAAGTCTTTATGGAGATGTTGATAATTTTAATAAAACTAATGTGTCAAAGTTAACGCTAGATTGGCCTTATCCTAAATCAATAATGATTAATGGTCATACTTACAGCACCAACAATAGAGTTTAATTTAATATCATTTTGAGATGTTAAGTCTATGCCTCCCGCTCTACTCTCGAAGTGTATGGATTGTGGCGCCCTGAGGTCTAGTCGCCTTGTTAATGACTCCAATCTGAAAACATTTACAGTAATATAAAGTAAATCCTTTGATTAAATTGCAACATATTACTACTTAACATAATTTAATAATAAAAGAACGAACAATAAACAGGAAAACGTTTTATGAAATGTTACGAAACGGGCTATCTTTGGTAACACTACCTTATAAGATCTATTATAGAAATAATAATTATTTATGCATTTTTACTTGCTTATAAAACTACATACACACAATTTAACTACTGTGTATTATGAGTTGCTGATTTTAGTCTAGCTAGGATTCGATGCAGTATTTTTGATGTTTTGTATAAGATGTCAATTTTGTATAGAATAGCTATAAATTCTATGCTTTTCATTATGATGTATTCGTAGATGGCGGTCACAGACGATTTAAGTGATTTACTTTATTGTTTGGTTTATTTTAAAAAAGGAAAACGGGCAACTCACTGCAAATCGAATCCTGGTGGAGCTCTTACGAACGGTACTTGGACCGCATTCTTGACGACCAAACCTCCGACGCCATCCACCGCAAACGTATCAGCGAAAACCCGCACTTCATCACGAGATGCATGAAACACGTTCATACCTCGAGAATCCCTGACATGGAAAACTTGCCCACTAAATTCTATATTATCCCGTTCTGGAATGAAATTAAAAATATAATTTAAGTGGTAGACCGGCGTTATATTTGTAAGTATTACTTAGTTAAATCTATACTATTATATAAAACTGAAGAGTTTGTTTGTTTGTTTGTTTGAACGCGCTAATCTCAGGATCTACAGGGCCAAACTGAAAAATTCTTTTTGTGTTGGATAGCCCTTTGTTCGTGGAGTGCTATAGGCTATATATCATCACGCTATGACCAATAGGAGCGGAGCAGTAATGGCTAATCTCAGGAACTACCGGTTTGAACACAAAAATTCTTTTTGTGGTGAATAGCCCTTTGTTTGTGGAGTGCTATAGGCTATATATCATCACGCTATGACCAATAGGAGCGGAGCAGTAATGAAACATTTTGCAAAGACGGGGAAAATTTATTAGTTTTGAGAGCTTCCGTTGCGTGCGCTACGTAAACGGTTAAAGTTATGCAACAATGATGTAAGACGGGATTGTTCCTCTTAAAAAGTTCTACAAAAATATATTATAAAAGAAAGTTGCATCTGTCTGCCTGAACGTATTAAACTCAAAAACTACCCAACGTATTAAGATGAAATTTGGTATGGAGACAGTTTGAGACCCTGGGAAGATCATAGGCTCCCGGGAAAACATATAGCGTGACTTTTATAAAGGAAAACTTTAGCCCGAAAAACTTTATAACGCGGGCAGAGCCGCGGGCAAAAGCTATAATAACTATATAAAGTGTGTCATGTAATGTTTTGTATAATAATTATATTTTTTTAAAATTGTACCATTACCATTTTAGTAAGAACTATAAATTTAAATGATGATTATTATGAAGCACAATAATTGTATGTCGGATTATGATGTACGACCCGGTTGAAAGCGAAATTCTTTTGGTGCTATAATGCATTTTCGTATAAACTCCCGTCCACTTTTTGTGGTTATTTTGCGGTTTGAATGTGTTCTATACCATTTTAATTCACTCGACTGTATAATTACCCCATTTATTCGCGGTTGCATTGTTTTAACTTACTTATTAGCAGCTTGGAATGTGGCACTCCGTGATGGTCGGACACTTGTACCGAGAAGTTCCGATGCGATTGAAAGCTAATAGGGTGCGCTGGTTGCGACGTGATTGTGGACGCGACCAAGTTGTCTGTCACCCACGAGTGTCCTTCCAGCTGAATACCTCCCTTCACTATTTTAATAGGACCGATGCCATTCTGCAAGTAAGTTGCGTTAATTGATACAAGTGACTCCGCTTGGGTGATACAATTTTTGATAAAAACGTCTACCATTTTTTCTGATATTATATTCATAAGTAAGGAATACTATTACGAAATTTTGACAAATAATTCTATTAGTTATTAAATACCGAGCGGTATGGCTTTCAGCTGAATTGTAATATGAGATTAATACATAATTTAAATAAATATTATATTCATCGTACCATACTTAGCTTCAATGCACTAACAATCCAGAGAGTCAATGCCACGTTTAAAAATATTAATATCATAAGAAAAATAAGAATGCCATAAAGCGTGTTTCTTCTCCATCCTTTAATGAATGTAGCTGGCATACATGTTTTGTTATTTTTATGATCAACAGGAACATTTTCCGGTACATCTGTCGGTGTACATTCCCACCCGCGCATGACCCCGGCTCTGGCGTCCGCAACACTCATTTTATGTAAACTACGAATGAGTTAGCCAATAAAAATTGATGGGACCCTGTAATAAACAATTAAAATTAATGATGATCTCAAGAGTTGTGGCCGGCTCAGGGATTATCTATTTCCCTAACGAATTAAGTCGAATTAGGTATGTGATCTACTTTTAAAGTGCGTATGAAGTTAAAAATAGCTACACACGACACAAATATATATTTTAAGACACTATAACCAACAAAGTAGAACTCATATAAAATCGAAAGGTAGTTCATGTTTAGGAGTAATGCAGGCGAAGCGGGCAGGGCCTCGTTCGAAATAAACACCTGAGCCGGTGCTTTAAAACTTTCATATTCTTTTACTCGTAAAATTCCATATTTACATGACTACACAGTGTACTCGTAAGTAGTGTATGATTTTTCATTTTTTATGTTGCACTTTTGTTACTGCAATATTTGCACCCAAGTACAATATACTCCAACGTGATTTTTCAATTAGTTGGCATGTAATTGAATGAAAAACAAGGTAGGAGCGAGACAGAGCTTGCGGATAAAGTACACTGGTAGTGCACTAATGAACGTCGCTGAGAGCGCTCACCGACTAATGAATATTATACAGACGCTTTTCGAAAAATACCTCTTAAATAGGCTCGAAACTATATTTAGTAACATTGTGAAATGTGGTTGACGGCCGATGTCGTTTTGTTTTATTTTCACAGGACCGAAGCAGTGTCTTGATTATTACATTTTTAGTACAGCTTCAGTCGATGCAGCCAGGTTATTTATTTACTGTATTTTACATGTTCAACATAATTTTAGCATATTTAAATAAATTTATTTTTCAGGATTACACAGGAATGTTGTATGCTGGATGCTATTTTCTAATGAACAAAAAAAATGGTTTAAGATCAAAGTAGATAACATTAATACAGTTCTATCAAAAATTATCTTAATTAATGTTTTAACTGTTTATTACATTATATTTTAATCGGTCATGTATCGTTTTATTGATACATTCTCTGTTACGTTTCTGGTATAGGTTTTCCTTTTTAGTTGCGTTTTTTAAGAGGGCTTACTAAAGATTTAAATCCTTGACTGCTTTACATTATAGATACATGTTTAAAAGTCTGTACGCTTGTCGAGGCATTGTCAGTCAGCTTTTATATGACAATACAATAGGCCACTTTAACCGTGCAAGACGCCTAAGTGCTAAATTCTTTGTACTATATCTACTATATCCTTCATTAAAAACTATATAAAAATGGTTTAGTATTGGTTCTAGAATTAGATGAACTAAAATAATCAGTACTATATTTTGACAGTATTTTTTATATAAATAAAGTGCTGGTTTTCTACGGTGGTACTAATTATTGTTTTAGACACAAAAATGCTACTCTATTTAATTCCTACAAAGTGCTACCATGGTTATCTGCAGTGAATATACGTGAAGACCTTACGCACTTAACTGAACACAGTTGACGCAATATGTAAGGTGTTTACTGAACTGTCTAATTCGTCTTTAACACTTATGGCTGCCGCTATTTGAAAGTTAAACTTTATGACGGCAACACTGAACACATTTTTTTTCCATTTTTATTATGACTTTAAACGTATTAACAGTGGATGAATAAAATATAAATTAAGTGATGTAATTTAACGATGCGGGCGGCTGCATCGAGCGTGTTCTGTGACTGAGACTAGATAAATTCATAGGTGGCGGAAGCAACAGTCGAAATATCTGGCGTGAAGCGAGGTGAGGCGGCGTGCTCCAGAATATAATATCAGGCGGTGGAGTGGCCCACGCGACTCTCGTCGGACGCCCGGCCTTTGCGTGGCCATGTCGTACCGCCACCGCTCCGTCGCTCCACCGCTCCGCTACCGCGCCATCGCGCCACATCGCGCGGCCCTCGTAATAAACGATTGAGTGCGAAAATAGAAGTGAAACTGCTATAGAGATTTCCACGTAAATACAATTTCGCCGTCTGCAACGTTTTTGTCTCTCGCTGGCCGCGATTTTGTTTTATGAATGGCAGTAGGTAGTGCTATCCCGATCGATCTGTTGCCGATGGTTTAAAAATAAATAGCACGCTTTAGTCAGCGTCACCGCTTTATTCGTAAACTATGTTTATATTATATTCGCCGCGTTTTCGTTGCCTCTTTAATGAAAACTTCTAAAATATTCTCAGAACTCACATGACGAAAGTTTATTTTCAATTCGGCGAGTGCAATATTGTTCTCAGTGGTCCAGTATGTAGAGATACAGTAAGTTCACTCGCGTCACGTGCCACGTGTAAGGCGTATTTTTGAGAAGCGAGCTAGCGGCTCCAGCGACACAACAACACTGAGAGCGGTCTGCGCGAGCGACGCCAGTGCCGGTGTCGGTGCCGAATCCACCTCGTTTTGAAGTGCTGCATTTTTAATCAGGCGGCTGTCTCGCGCGGGACATAACTCGGCTACGCTACAATACAGCTGGGCTCCTCTCTATTAGGAATTCTAGTTAACGTTAACGTGTCATTAACCGACGTTCATATAAACTTGTAAATAATTAAAGTGGACGCGACCCTGGCAACGGCAGTTGTTCCTCGCGCGCTCTCATGCGAGTTTGAACTTTCTAAACTGATTTTGAACCTCAACTAGAGATGGTTTTTGATTGATGGATAATTCTATTATAAAATACTTATTATAACGTATTATATTGCATGTTGAATCATAGACATAAAAAAGTTTAAGTTAGGTTACTGTTATTTAACTCTTAAAAACGGTTTAGAGAGCGCTCATACGTAAATTTTAGAATTTAGAGAGGTCTCATATCATCGTATATCAATCACCTAATATCTATTTTATGTTCTGGCTCTTGAAGTAGTAACTGTAACGACTCTGGAAAAGGGAGAGTAAGTAAGAAACGAGGTAGAAGGAAGGAAAGTTATTAGCAATTTCATTAAGGCCTTAGTGTTTGCTTTGCTAGTAAGTAGTCTATCTAATGCACTTCGCTCTCTGAGTTGTTGTTCCCCGAGACCTATACTTGCAAATGCCAGGTGGGCCGAGACCTCTAGCTTCCTAGTTATATAAAGGAGAATAATTATAGTATTTAGGTAGAGATGGAGCAGTAAAACAGCTACTATCAGTTGAAAGGAAACACTAACTGATAGATGAATGAGTATTATAATTGTAAAAAAAATCCTTACATTAAAAGATTTCACCCATAGTGATAGAATAATATATAAACAATAAATGTATAAGTCTACGTCTTACATACAATACATACATCTATGTAGCAACCCCTTTACAGGGGTAGACAGAAGTGAACGCCTCACTGCGACATTTGTACCGCGTGCGAAACATATCAGTTCTGTTTTTGTGTTGGGTTTGGTTGAGTATACGTTTTCCATAAATACATATATATAGCATCACACCTTTTGCCCTGTTCAGAGCTAGGCAGAGGCACACCTTAGCGCGATAGTCCATACATACCGTGGTTCAATACAACTACGTCGTTGAGACAGTCTATTTTTTGCTAACACAAAAGCAAAAAATATAACTGAAAATAAAAGCCGCCTTAAGAACCACTAGTAACCAAAACTATTTAACATACTAGTTACAAATTTTGGAGTCAATGACTAATTTGATTTATTGTAATAGTTACTAGCAGACTGAATATATGGCTTCTTCTATTTTATATCTGATTGGAAAAAGAAGATGGCAAAGTACAATTAATTTAGTAAGTGTAATTATGTATCTACTTTACTTGTATATTCTGTTATATGATTTTGTATTTACTCTGTTAATGTAAATACGGTGTTTAAATGCCAACAACTCGCAAAATGTTTGGTAGAGGTATTTGTAAGGAACGTATATGTATTTATTTATTAAAACTCTTTATTATACATAAAATATAAATAAAGATATAATGTCACACGATCCGATGTCTGTAGACAAAAAAATATGAGGTAATAAAAATATTTGGAAAAGATACTAGCTAACAAATAAAAATTTGATTGCTAGATTTCTTTGTATAAATAAAAGAAAAAAATAGAAGCGTATTATAAATAGTATCAGTCAATCTAAATTGTAAAACGACAAGCAAGTATTTAAGTCATTTCAACAGCTCTGTAGTCATTAGCTCCGAATTCTACCTGTTCCGATTTATAGTCGCTGTCGTGTCATTAGATTTATTGTGGATATAATAATGCAATGTAGTTTTTTTGCTCCCCGATTCATGCCGAATATCCGCGGCGTTGAATATTTCTGACTCTATGTTTATTAGTAATTTATTTATAGCTTTGTATATAGATTATACATAACATATAAAAAGACTGTTCCGACTGTAATTTTTGTATAATATTTCCTTGCTTTTTTGCAGTACTAAGATATTATTTTCCGGCATAGGATGTATTTTATCATTTTATTATCATAGAAGGAAGGTGGTTGCCGCCACTCAGAAGTAGGGTATATTTTTCATTTCGAATACAATTTGGCAATAGTAGACATACATTCGATACTTTTGGTCCTCCGACATCTACTACGCGGAGTGCAACATGCGCTATGAAATAAATGCGTTAATTTAAATCAGTTTTCTGTGAGATAGGTGTACTCGCCAAGGCATGCCCGTTCATGCGCTATACAAACCTAGATCCAACATGACTACTATAAAAGGTTGTTTTTTAAATGAGGCGGTAAGGACAGCTCTCTTAACCGCTATAGCTACAAAGAAAAAACTTTATTAGGAAACTGTCTACAATATTTTAAGACAATAAGATGAATTGATAAATTGTGAAAAAAAAATTACAATCCGCAAGAATAAAGGTAGTTTGTGCAAAAACTTTTTATGATGCTAAACGATTCCTTTGCTTATAAGAATCAAAAGACTCTATGAATCATTAGAGGTTTGAGTTTAGAAATTGTAAAAATCTCTCTTCATACATTTTGTTGGAAATGCATAGCATAACATAAATAATACGGTTATAAAAGTATTTAAAGATTCAAAAATTTCTGACTGTCTTAATTAGCTGTCCACCACTCCATATGCAGCCAAAATCAAATAATTTGTTTGCTATCTTTATCATAATTTGTTACAAGATTTTCCCATTAAATTTATTCCTAGAACAAATACAAATTTTCTTTCTATACATCATAATCCCAAGTAACTGTAGCTTATTTATACGTAAAAATTCTTACCTTTTAATAATGTTTCCCGTCACTCATAAAAGCTTCACTGTTCATTAGGGCGATTACGTGGCTTTCTTACCAATAAAAGTAAATTAAGCTTAGGTACTTTGTTAACAAATTTAGAAGAAAACGCGAAGGTAGTATAAACCTTTTTATTTACATCAGACATAATGATGTAACGCTTAAAAACATAATCTTATGCGTTATATTTTTGCAGAGTGAAGCATCCCCGTTCATATATCTATAGTTAAAAAAGAAAACCTTTATATGTTTTACTCTAAAGAACCATCACAAAAGGTACATACGGGCATAATAATTTATTTAATTATTATAATTATACACTCTACAATTTTATAAAACAAAAGACTTCATTCCAAGAATAAAATTAAAGCATGAATTCTGTAACAAAAATATAAATTCCGTTATCATTAGCTCTCTTCCTAAATGGAGTGTGTTTTGTAGCCAATTAAAGACAAAGGGACACCGGCTGTTGCGGTCCCGAGTGGCCGCAATAAATCGCAACCCTACACAGAAAAGTTTCCGCTTCGCTTGTGACTGTGCCTATGTGGGTCACCTGATATAATTTATACCATACTTCCTACGTTATAATTAGTGATACTCCTTTATGTATTGTGTTGTTTTTATTCTGCGTTACTGTTTTTTCTATATCTCGTTGTTTCTTAAATTTCGTAACAATTATAATTTATGTACAATATAAAGCAAATTTATTCAAGTTCAAATATACACACGGAAGATACAATTAACAGCGTTTTAAAATTACAAGTACAAATTTTTGGCGGTCTTATCACTCAAGGCAATTTCTCATAGACAACAACAGAATAAAGATAAGAGGAAATCGTTAAAAGAGGAGAAAGGACGCCAGTCAAGGCGTAGGTACACTGTATAATATTATAAAATAAAAATATGTCGGAGAATGACGTTTATAGAGCGGAGGCTACGCCTTAAGAGAGGTATGGAAACTATCATGCTGAAAACTTAGTAAAAACTATCCAGGATATAGTTTTGTCTGTTCATTGAGAGAGTTTTATATGCAAAGAATATTCATGTGCTGAGTTGCAACCTCTGGACGTTGCAGTGTGCTTTTAATCGCAATTTGAATATGGAATATCTTTATAAAATAATAAGCTGGGAGTAGTGGAACGATAATTAAGTAATTACTTGAAATGCATATTGTAATAATGGTACGGTGGAAGTACCTAGATTGGAGTTCTGAACCTACTGCTCAAATATTATTTTGTGCAAGCAAAATCATGATGATGGTAATTAAATTGTACATCCTGTGAATACTTTGCTTTATTGCTCGCATGGCACTTATGATTGTGATGTCCATCTCGTTATATAAATATAGATAAACAATGTAAAACTATTAACGAAAATGTATTTATACAAAGTTTTCGATGATGTTGATGCATAGAGCGACAGAGACAAAAAGATACGATGACCTCCTTAAATAAAGATTTAAAAACAACGAACCCATTTTTATAAGAAAATCAGCAGAAAATTTAGCATACTGCAATATTTTCCAAATGATAAGTAACGATCAATGTCAACTTCATAATTAGGCTTGAAATAACTAGCAGGATAATTATAAACGCCGTGAAAACAACGTGAGTTATAATTACTGTGCTTTCAACTTTCTAGTCATTAAATCGAAGGATGTTATAAAATATTGATCCTTTAAACCTTGACTTTAAATTGGCGGTGGAATTGATCCAATGGACGTTGCTCGACTGGCCTCCCCATTGGTCGATGCAGTCAAGCTGCGTTGCATTTGGCCCGCCACTGCTTGCAGATATAACGCCTTACACATCTGCTTGTCCACTAGCCAACGCGTATTATCTTTAACAAATCGAAAGCCATAATTTAAATAACAGTTAGGAAAGGTTAAATTAAAGCATATATAATAGTAAAAGTTTAATAACACTTTCAGCAACGCGGGTCAATTAAACCAGTGTCATTTTTTTGCAAAGATACACTAAAGGTCATGGCATATTTGATCTTTATTATTGTCTAAAGCGCGGCAATCAAAACGCACTAAGTATATAATAGAAAGTACAAAATGGTAAAATAATAATTGTACCTATAAGCATCTACAATATGCCGAATTCCATTAAAATGTCTTAATATTATACGGACACTTTGCTTTCAAAAGAAAAGATTTAAAAAGTTTCTAGTTATGCGAAGACGAACGTAATTGTGAGGCCTTTATATTGTGCATCAATTATTATCAAAGGCTTTTATAGTGAAGGATAAATATCGTGGGAACCACCATATTTGTGAGTCCTCCATATAATAAATTTCGGAGGTATGACGTAGAAATCGTCTTATTAATAGAGAAGAGCCGTGCTCATAGTATAGAAGTCTAATATTAAATAACTACTATATTACAGTAAATATTGTATTTTTTTAAGAGCTTTTTGTACCTAATAATTACAAAATATAATTTAAACGAATCGGGGCTAAGTTGAGAGTAATTTGAAAGGTAGTGCTATTAAAATTTATGCGAGTAATTATAAATCAAAGTTGTTTTACATTTGATGAGATATATTATTGCTTATTAACATATTACAATAATTATTACTTTTACATTGGGACATGAACGAGTTGCAAATGACATGGACGTTTTATTGACATTTATGTTCCTCGATTTCACTTTTAACTAGCGGGCTAGAGGCAATCCACTTCGTATGGTTTTCAATTGTTTTATAAATAATGCCATGGTGGTAAAAAATACGAAAGGGTACCAATATTTGATAATACGATATGTGCAGTGAAGTATTTCCGTAACCGATATTTCTCATTAAGTATGTTTACTTTTCAATAAAAAAGATGTGTCCGATAGCCGATGGCCGAAGCAAGGGTTGAGGGCTATCTCCACCCTCGAGGGCTCTGAGGAACAGAGGTAAATAGACAGATGTTCGCGTTCTCAATTACATTATCAACAATTACTATTTAAATGAGCACCCATCGCGGCCCGTGGGTCGGTGCAAAGATATATAGCGCATCCAAACCGAAAGGGAGTATACACTTGTGTGCTTTATTATGTTCTTTGTTACATAAAAATAAAATTTCACCTAATAATAAGTCTTATTAGTTTATTTTGCATTCGCAAATTCGCATTACGCGAATTTCGGTTCAGTTTTAACCTATTCGTCTTCCATTAAGACGAACCTCGCTCTTCTAATACGATAACACCGATATAACTATATCAATTGAATCTAATAATTATGATTGCTTCACGGATTGAAAATGAAAGTCGTAAAGAAAGCAAAAGATCCATAATATTATTGCAAAGTCACTAGAGCACTGGGTAACAATGATTGTTCCGCTGATGCAACTAGCGTTCTTTTGGGACAATGTACAATCTATCCGAGTTTGAGAGCACTCTCACCAACACTGGTTCATCATGGAACACACAAATGGCTACTGAAACATTAGTGTATTTAGAAAAGTTACTGGGGGATTATCGGGCTTGTAATTTTTTATGAGATTGGCTGTTTAGATAATAAAATATTTAAAAAAGAAGGATATATACGTACCGATTTTTTTTATTTTAAGAATGCAACAAATCATTTATGAACAATAATATCGTTAATTATAAAATTATAATAGAACTTTTTTTCACTTCCACATAATGTGAACATTTATACCTATAATATGTTAAGGAAGATGTAAGATACTTTTTAAGAAAATACATTTCAAAATACATTAAGTATAATTTATTAATGTAGTCAGTATTATTTGCCAATGCTATCGTCCCACGTAGGTACTAAAAATGCAGGAAATAACATAAAATACACAGTAAGCACACCCGTTAGCCGTCTGTGAATATGCTATCGACAATCAAGTGAATATTTAATCCGCACATGCAATTACACCGACCTTTACGGTACTTCCAACCCTTTTATAAAAACTGTTAAATCGCGATTGAACAATCTCTAACTGTCATCACTTCCTGATCGTGGAAATGTGGGAACAAATTATCGCAAACACTTCTCAGTTGCGCAAAAATAATCTTACAATAGTATGTTCGGCAAAAATCCACTCCCACGCTACGAAAGGGTTGAGCACCTGACCTATTTAGTGCACAATAAAAATTGTTCATTGCGTTTTGCTCATTGTTGTAGATATCAACATGACCCATGATCTATGTAGGGTGACCAAACGAAGAGGATGCGATTTAGGTTAAGACTGTCATTAAATTTTTCGTATTTTGTTATTCATTTGGGCTACATGAGACCAATGTTTTGCGGCTTGGTACTTCAAACGATAACTTATAGGGCAATATTCATTCCGCCGCAGCCATCAAATAAATTGCATTTATGCTTCACATGACACTAATGGCTAAATGTAGATTTTTATTTTGTACTACGCTGGCCACCAAAATGGATCCTGCAATGAATTTCCCTTCGGTTTCTGCAATAAGGTTTAGATTATATTCCAAATAATATAAAATAAATAATCCTAAAGTGCGTTATGATCTGTACACCCTACTTACGCAATCTGCGTAGCGCAACAATAAGCGCATTGTCGGTGCGTCGCGCCGGCGCAGGTAGCGCTCAAGGGTTATCCGCTTATGCAAAAAATATCTCTGCTATCCGATTTACACTCGCACAAAACAGGATTTACCTTTTTAAAATGATAATTATTGTGATAATAGCTTTATCTTCCTTTTTGTCGAGGCGTGTGTTGTTTTAAATTCGAAAAATATTCACCTATTCTACCGTGATAAAATCTGTCCCGTTTATAATTTTGAGATTAACCAATTATTGTTATTATTATTATTGTGACTTGTTATAAATATTTTGCCACTTATTAAATTAAAATTGAAAGACATTCCTTGTTTTACTGTGAAATCAAAAGAACTATCCCTGGTCTCAAATTGCGTAAGTTCAATGAACCGATACAAAATATAATTTCGTTTATAATTAATTAACTAAGCCTTATAATTATACTTTGAGCTAACAATGTTTTGAAAGAACTGTTTGGCCACGTGTAATGAGGTTGCGCATACAAAATAGAATGCGTGTCGATGTTTTGGATAGCGCCCTCGACAAGAAAGGCTATTGTAAATTTGGCGGCCTTTAACGATCGCTTCTCATTAAACATTCATCGACGAGAGCGCGTTAGCCGGCACTCGGCTGGGGTGGGTGAAAAGGCTGACAGGCGATGTGTTGCAAAATGAATAAATACTGGCGAGAAATAGGGGCAGTTCGCTTAGGTAACTACCGTCGTAACTCAATAATGCACGTGTATGTGCCATTTAGCGTCGTAGAACCAAGCTTTTTACCTTTGATTGGGAAGCAACGGGTCTATTTAAAATGGACGCTACATTACAACGCGAAATACAGAATACTTAATGAATATGAGTTTTTTATAGGCTGACACGATAATGTCACGTCTAATAGTTGAAGCCGACAGTATGCTGACGCCCCCTGTCTTATGGAATTATGAAAAGTTACCTATTCTCAATGAAGTTCACCCTATAATAATTGGCAGTTAAATGTGAAGTTGCAAACTAGTGGAGTGAAACCTTTAAAGTTTCAAAAATTTAATAAGAACCACTTTATTGGTATATTCTAAGAAAGCTAACACTACGCTAGGACTTACCTTTAATGTGTAAATTTTATGAAAG
The DNA here is from genome assembly GCF_014839805.1 of Manduca sexta. NCBI lineage: Eukaryota > Metazoa > Arthropoda > Insecta > Lepidoptera > Sphingidae > Manduca > Manduca sexta. The sequence goes on along the minus strand of NW_023592515.1, from coordinate 864 downwards.
GTTAACGTCATACTACCTACATATGAAATTGACAAATCTCACACAAATTTATACACAATCCGGGTTTTTAAAGATCAGAGGAATTAAATATTATTGTCTAAATTCTATACAATTCAATCATTCAATAGGGTAGAATAAGATATAATATTAACCTGACGCAATTAATATTATATTGATCCAATTATACGCTTATTACACAAAACACGTATTAATTTATTTCATTAAATCCCTGGTATCTCAAATTTCAGAGTATATGGATGATGAATTCTATATTTTCTAAACATTATTGTGTTCTTTACGTCTCCCCATTTAGACGTTTGATACCGAATAAGCAATACCTATGAGCTTTTAAACGACCAAAATATCACTTCGAAGGATGGACTCTGACAAATCAGTACAATGCTTAATTTTGATTATTGCTACGTAGTTGATCTCTTTTATTTCTGTCGTTTTGAGTAGATCCTGTCGTATTTACTGGGTACTGTAGCTAATACTTAATAGCTAACGTCCCTTGTAGTGCTAAAGTTTGCATACTCTGGGAGGCGTTGTTATTGTTTATAGGTAGGGTGCCGCTAACTATGATACGAGAAACCGGCTCGACTTGTCTTATTTTAAAAACATAAACTAGGATAGGGGAAAAACTGCATTAGACAGATATGTCTGCGCAAATGTATATATAAAAAACATACTGGGTGAGCAACATGTGTAGTCGCAGGTGCCCTTCTGTTCCCACACAACCCTTTCAGCGGTCGAACTCTCGCTTGGCACCGCCCCTGCGCGCACTCTCTCTCAAGCCCCTCTCAACTCGCATAAAACCAATTCACATCAACCTACATACCTGAATGTACCAAAACACACGTAACA
>NW_023592514.1:0-18111 GCF_014839805.1 Manduca sexta | reverse complement strand
AAGAGTATGCAAATTGCTAGCTGCAGCGAAAGGATAACAGTGTCACAAGATTTATGCAAAACCTTTTTGTACAAACTTTTTGAGTATGCTTGTTCCAGTAATTTTGTTTACACAAACCGTATATCCTTATTTCGTAAGCTATTGCATAACATAGACTTTGTAAAAACCTATCACCCTATTACCTGCCAGTGCTTTTCTATATGAGTCGAGTAGCGCAACTATACTTACATACATTTTTCGATCACCTGATAAAAGTTTTTTTAGATAAATAAATAAAAAGAACAAATAAAAATGACAGTCGCATAAATAGAAGTGTTCAATTGTCTATTATGATCAGTCATGTTATTTTATTTGATAAATAACTTTATCTGACAATTGACTCAACCCTTCTTTTGTTAGCAACGATAAAATAAGTAATAAATACATCATATTTTTGTTGTATTAATGTAATGTACAAAAAATGCTCAATCTAGTTATCTAACTTATATGGAAATACGGACTTGCTCATTATAATGACTTCTATGACAAATGTCACCCAGTATAACCAACAACAAGGCTTGGTATAATTCTGGCGATCTTTGGATCTAATGCTTTTCCTCCTACGTAATATTTGGAGTAAACCTTACGGTCAGGTCAATTACACACGCTCCTACTAATTTACAGGGGACAGATATAACTTGCGTAATGTTGGTGTGATTATATAATTCTGCCTACCTCTGAAAAGGAAAAAGGCATCGCCTTGTATATGTAGGTCCATTAAAACTCACTCAATCCAAGATCCACGATAGTGTTCTAAAATAAAGAAAGTAACTTGGAAAGTGTCTCCGGGCTTAAAGAAAATCTTAGTTTAAGACGTATCAGAATCCATTTAGGGTTACCGTTCCAAGTACATAAAACACGACAATTTCATTTAAAAGTTACATTTTGATTTGGACCATTAACATCAGTTAAGAGTTATCAATGTTTGATATTTGTTACGTCACACATACAATACTTGATAAGTACTTACATAATAAGAATAAAGTAGTATTCATTTTTCTCGAGTAGACACTGTGAGATCGTTCTGGGTAGAACGGAACACCAACAGCTAAAATAAAAAAAAGTTTTATTGTAAAATCTAGGTAGATATTGTAACTTTGACTTTTCGGATGACCTACACCTTAGTCCGTCTCGTGACCACGAAGACTGCAGACTTTGAATCGTCGAGTGAGAATTATAATATAAGTAAAACCGCGATAAACCCGCAAAATAGTTTTACTTCACATTCGCGTTAAGGATATGGTCCATTTTCACATTTTGTTTCACCTTTAATCTGGGTAACTAAACAAGTATTGGCAAGTAAAGAATTTAAATTCACGTCTAGTTAGTGATTAGTTTCGCAGTTGAAAGAAAACGTAAAAATAATTAATAATCATGGATATTTCGGCCTTTAAAATTTAATATGACGAAACCTTGAGGTATCGCCTAACATAAGAAATCATTACCCACTCAAATGTGTTAAATACATTTATAAATTTGAATTTAGAATTTTAACCAAAGAATATCTATATTTCAAGTGATACGACAAAACGACAATTTCATATTAAGGACCTAATATAAAACTTTTTATTTCATGTGTTTGTGTCTTTATATTCCTTCCAATATTCCTTCATATTCTGAATACGATTATATTTCTAAAACGTTTGTAGAAAAACATTTTCAATTTTAGAACCTTTTATCTCTCACATATTTTACGATAAATTCGTAAGATGTGAACTAGTTTATTTTCAACCTGCGCCAATATTTAAGGACTATAAATATATCGTAAAGGCGACATTAACTAAATTAAGATCGGGTTGTGTGAAATTCAAATATTCTCGGTAATGGGTATGATATATTTTGTAAAATATGGTTTGCCTGCTGGATATATTTTATAACTGCCCGGATAGCGACCGCACCACACAAGGCGTTAAACCCATAGTGGCCTATACTCGTACAATTTCACATAACAAGTACATATTGGATACCAATTTTGGAGTCGGTGCCTAATTAAAATTGCTAGTTAGCTATATTCTTGCATAGTCCATCTATGAGCTAAATTTCTTTCAAATCAATTAAAAGGAGTAGGTTTGCGTATACTATTAACAAACATACACAGTGAAAGGTGTAATACCAAGCACATGTATGGTGTTTCATCTTTTATTGCCTCTTTTTCGAGGCAGGAGTGTATATCCGGTTCCAAGAGGCCGGCATAATTGTGTCGACTGTCGAGGGTAATCATCTCTCATCAGTCGACATTCTATTGAACCCCACTTCACTTACCATTAGATTCAGTGGGGTCATGTCAGTATAAATAATAATAATAATTTTGAATTGTAAAGTATTCATATATCCTCGAATTATGTTCGATGACATAAATAATATCTTCCTTTAATTCAGTCATATTCTTTTACACGTGTCTTTCGTCATATTCTATTAAATTACCATTTATACGTTAAAAATACAGATTTTCTACTTAAACCTGTATTCGAAAAGAAAATACGCAATTACTGGAGAAATATCAGATCCAACAATCTCATAGAATCATATCACAATTTCGTTCAATTCAATAAAGGGATGTGAGCCGAATTAAGTAATGTTGATACAATACAATGTTTCGTTTCGTACATTTTGTCTATAGTTCTAAATATAGTCTAATACGTAATATCACAGACCCTAGCTTAATAGGATTATTGGAAGTAACATTGTATTTATGTATAGATATTTACTGACCTATACAAAGAAACAATGTGATCTCTATTTCAGTAAATTTTTATGTAGCGGACCAAGGACCATTGTGTTTATTTCTTCCGACGTGTGTGTTCCTACCCTTGATGGATTGACGTTGCTTTTGCCATATCAAAATGATATTCCAGACTCCATCTTGATATTCAGCAGAAAAACCCAACATTTTGAGTGACTCGGGATTTGAACCCGTCACCTCGGAGCGATTGTCGTACCGCGCACGCTACAATATGCCATTGTGGCAATTTGATTTTAACTAATAATAAACGGGACGGGAAATAATTTACAATCTTCAACTATTCATGTGGATTTTTTCGTATAAAACTGAATCGTACCATTAGTGACAAAACGACCGCTTTAACTTATTTGATGGATTGCACAAATGGATAACTTTTAATAAAATATTTATAGAGAAATCCACATAAATATACAAATACTTCAATTCTACTTTGATACAAACGGAAGGTTTTCCAAAGGTAAGATGCATCCGACCAGCTCTGAATATCATTACGTATTATAAAACAAAGTCCCCTGCCGTGTATGTCTGTTTAAACGCAATATACTGAAAAATGCCGAATGGACTGCGATGAAATTTAATTTACATATAATCTAAGACCTTGGGAAGGACAGGTTACGTTTTATCCCGGAAATGTATAGCGGGACTTTTCTCCTGAAAACACTTTCACGCATGCAAATACGCAAGCAAAAGCTAGTAGAGTAATAATTAAATGTGATATTGGATACAATGACTTATTGCATAAGTTCTAGTATATGATTTTGTAACAATAGCACATATACAAATAACATTTTAAGGTTAGCAGTGGTAAAATTACGTAAAATTTTCATGTTGAGCAAAATTCAATCTTCCCTACGTTTATTTAGACAACAAATTAATTAGAGTTTTCATTGTAATGGCTGTAATTAGAAGCCTGGGCTTCGTATTTCTAGTTGTGAACTACAAAATGACAATGCTATTTAATGAGCGACATCACGGCGGCAAATTAATAGTGAATGTTTGCTAAATTAGATGCAACCGTTTAAATATTATATTGCAGTCGCGAAGGAAGGAATTTTCCAGAAGGGTAGCCGACGCAATTTACAGGTACTATATAGTATATACATATATATACAGGTAATATGCATAAATGAAGTCTGGAAATAGATTTAATTATAATTCGATTTTACATAAATTATGAAAGGGAAGCCGGTAGGAATCGGATTATATGGACCCTTCGCGACAGCTATAGTGCATGCATAGTCAAAATTCGATGACCTACTATTTATCTTATCTTATTTCTTACTAATATTATAGGAGAGTTTGTCACAAAGTTTTAATTGTAAGGCGTTTGGATGCTTGTTAAAAGTAAACTCTGAACGGATTTGAATGTAATTTGGCACACATCTTAGATTAACACATAGCCTACTATTTATCCTGGTAATTTGTTCCCGTGAGTAATAATTTATAAAACGAATAGATGGCACTGGCGTCAGCTAGAGCTATACTGTTTTAAGAACTTTTTAAACGCAAAGACTTGTCACGGACGCATCCGCAAGAAACACCTAGTATTAAAGTAAAAGTTATATCTAATAACACCACAGCCAAAAATATAATATAGCAACATAAAATGAATCTTGTTTTAAGATTTAAGGAGATTCAATAAATCTTTAGATTATTATAATTTCACTTACCAGACATAAAATTGCCTAAAAGGCTCATGTATTTACAAAGCCATCCTGTTAATCTGAGTTCATTAAGAACCCTTGCTTTACAATGTTGCCGAAAGGCCAAGGGGAAGTAAACTGTAAAAAACATTAAAAAATGGGTTATTTAACATCATCACGCCTTTCCCCATTTAAGGGAGGCAGGCTGGGCGCAACTGAATAATGACTCGAGAAGCCGCCCATACAGACATTTAACATACCCATATCTCGTAACCTATCGAGTACCTTGTTGTACCCTATTACCATCTATACTTATCAGGGTCTTGTAAATATAGATCCTCAATCGAATTTCATAATAGTTTCCCTTGTCTATATGTATAGATATTATTATAGTAAAGCCGAAACTTACGCATAAATTTTGTTGTCCATAGAATATTCTGCGAATTTCTGTATACACTCTTATTTTTATATATTCTTTACAGATATCAACAAATGTTTAGAGATGTTAAACTTGTCACCGTCAAGTTATCGAAACGTTGACGTCGGCGACCGTACGGGGACAAGCAAGAAGGTCTATTCGAGGAGGCCCTGGTATGCCCCTCCGATAGACCCGGCGGAGATCCTGAGGGAACAGGAACAGTATAATACAGGTGAGAAGGAATTTGAACCTTAAAGTAATAAATTCATTTAGACATTTCAAACTACAACTAGATTGCTCACTTCCACCGTGTGAACTACATTTCCCAATATAAAAGTATGTTTAAAAGTGTTAACAGCCCATATTATGAAATACTTAGTCTGGCCATAAATACTGTTACACTTAATTATAAAAAAATATTACATTTGAATTTCGAATCTGTCATTTTTATACGATTGTTCATTGTTTTTCTCATTTTGGCGCCAATACATTGTAAAATATTTTGCGATATTAAAATGGTGTGGGGTGATAAAGAGAACCGAAGTGATAGCATTACACAAAGTAGGTATGGAGCCAAATGCAATTTTAAAACTCTCCATACACTTGGTATTAGTAAAATGTTTGTGTACCACACCTCCTCTGTTTGTGACAGAAAAGATCTGGCCGTCCACGTAGTAGTGTTCAAACGAAAGGTGGTCAAAGCAGTAAGGGAAAGAATTGAAGAAATCCTGTCCGAAAGCAAAAGATTTTATCTCGGGAAGATAGCACCTAGAACCATGTCGCGTATTTTAAAAGATGACTTAGGACTTGCAGCCTATAAGAGACGCACTGGCCATTTCTTAACTGATAATTTAAAGAAGAATAGGGTGGTAAAATCGAAACAACTACTGAAGCGGTACGCAAAGGGAGGTCACAGAAAAATTTTGTTTACGGATTGAAAATTTTTACAATTGAGCAACATTTTAACAAACAAAATGACCGTATTTATGCTCAAAGCTCTAAGGAAGCTTCCCAATTAGTCGACAGAGTGCAACGTGGACATTATCCGACTTCAGTGATGGTTTGGTGGTGTGTTAGCTATGAAGGAGTGACTGAGCCATATTTTTGTGAAAAAGGTATCAAAACATCGGCACAAGTGTATCAAGATACCATTCTTGAGAAGGTAGTTAAGCCCCTTAACATCACCATGTTCAATAACCAAGTATGGTCCTTACAGCAAGACTGGGCTGCGGGTCATTATGCTCGGTCCTCGCAGTCTTGGTTTGAATCGAACGTTTCGGACTTCATCAGAGCTGAAGACTGGCCGTCGTCTAGTCCCGATCTTAATCCGCTGGATTATGATTTGTGGTCAGTTTTAGAGAGTACAGCTTGCTCTAAACGCCATGATAATTTGGAGTCCCTAAAACAATCTATACGATTGGCAGTGAAGAATTTTCCCATGGAAAGAGTGCGTGCTTCTATTGATAACTGGCCTCATCGTTTAAAGGACTGTATTGCAGCCAATGGAGACCACTTCGAATAAGCTTTTTATATTTTTAATTGTTTTATATTTATGTATTAAACTGACACACTGTAAAAGTAATAAATGTTATTTGCAGTTAACAATTTTCTTTTTTCTTTATTACAATATTTATGGCAAGACTAGGTATATGTCTATTCCGTCAGCCATTTGTTCAAATACTTAATACAAAATCTCAAACCGTCGCATGTATAATATTAGTATCATTTTTAATTACAGACTTCATAGTAAATTTGATTGAAAATATAATTAAAATAATTAATAATTTGTGTAATAAACTTAACCATCCATGCCAAGGTTTGTTAGAAAAACTTCGGTTGTCTTAATATTGTTAGAAATTTCATATTGACTACAATATTTCTTAAGAAAAGTTTTCATTAAATCATTTTCGATAAGCGAGATAAATTCTAGTTACAGATTGTTTTAAAAGAAAATATACGTTTTAGGTATATCTGCTTTCATGAAAGAAGTATCAATATTTACTTTTAAGGTTCAAGACATTTTCTATTAATGTTAAAATTTCTAAAACAAGTCGAGAAGCTTCGTGCTCGTCTTTTAAATATCTGAAGATTATTTGTTGATGTAACAATGAGGTCACATTAATTAAATTGCCCTTATTTTTACACAAAGAATAAAAAAATAAAGATACAATTCCAGCGAAGTTTGGTCTGTATGATCGGAAAATCTTTAGAAAAAATTAAATGTTGATCAATCAATAGACGTTTTGTGGCTGATTAGACATCATAACAAAATTTGATATCTTTATACTAAAGAGGATTTAAATGATAGACTCCGATTAAGAATAATATAATTTCGTTTCTATCTCCACTTCAATCGTTTGTAAGTGGGCTCGTAGTTCAATAGGCAATCAATTCAGATCGCTCCGAACCATTACTTGAGATATTTATTTCTACAACTAAAATCTAGATTCTGCCAACTATTCACCTTTTCTTTGCGTACTTATTTACGTTTATTTACTTACCAACTGTTTATTTTGTAAGGAATTAGCTAGAACTTTAATAAAAATTATATATTGACTATTGATGTATTGTTGTGCCATTTAAGTAATAACCATATTATGGACTCTAAAGATTTACTAAATTCAACATCTAGCAAATATAACTCAACGTAAAACATCGCGTTCTTTTAATTTAGATTACGGTCCGAATACAACACAGGAACCGAAGACGTAAACGACAAGCAGGCTGAAGAATATTATGTTGGACATCAAGATTACGAAGATCCAGTAACCTCAAGGCACGTGGAAGTGTTGGGACAATTAGAGACCTCTTCGGCGAACTCGAAATTTGAGGCAGCGCCTACAGCAACTTCTGTCTCTGAGTTCTCCATTGCTAATGCTGTGAACTTGCGAGGTGAGTACTAGTTACTAAATTATCCTCAAATATATTCTGAACTATGACCATTCTCCAATACAGGATCAACGCAACATACTTCAAGTATGTTATAAAAATCATTTGATTTAATTTTAGAAGACGTTAAGTCTAGGGCATCCAGTTCCGACCAAATTGTACCTATTAGAGAAATCCAAAAGAAATTTTCGGTTTGATTTCTGGATCTGCAGACACACTGACTGTACTGAGTCTTTTATTCATAGTAACAATACACCTGATAGTAAAGCTAGACTAATAAAGGATCTTTTCGCAAGCGCTAAACATAAAACATGATAACCACAAAATAAACTCACTGCTGTGTTTCCAGCGGAAAGTGTCAGAAGTGTGGATAATTAAAAGCTAAAAATATCGTAGAAGTGTAAATAAGCCAAGAAAACGTAATAAAATACCACTAAACATAAAAAAAAACCTCTACTTGATTAAGAACGTACCGTATCGTGAAATAAAACAAATTACGGCCGTTTCCTTCACAGTATCTTACAAGAAACATAGCATAAAGTTAAGTAATCAAGTTATAAGTCTCTCGAAAGTAAAACTCTAATAACCCAAGAATTTTAGAATATATTAATCTCCTCAAGTGAAAGTCTACAGTTACTAAATTAACATCAATTTCAAACGTTTAACAGAGTTTATTAAACGAAACCCCGAAAAGTAAATTTCGGTGGGTTTACAACTATCTTACGAGATCTCAGGTGATTTCGCTTCGTATTTTTATAATTCATTACATTTTAGTACATTTTAGACGTAATCAAATTTTGATACCTAGTGCTCCGTGGACAATTGCGAAGACATTACTCACGAGGTGACCCAATTAACACGTGACATGATCAGGACGTGCAGTTGCAACAGCCCAAGCGAGACATCTGAACGATTAGTTTCCAAATTGTTTCAAACATGATACGTGCAATGAAAACCGAACGTAAATAAGTTATGAACTATTAAGTACCGTAAATCAATAAACTAAGTTTAGTTTTAGGATGGTTTGAATTTGAAATCTATCTGTGGACTGTATAGTATATAAATTTGTGTACGCATGTTACTAATGAACTCCAAAACTGCTGGAGCGATTTTAAAAAATTTATATAATACTTGCTTTTGCTCGCGGCTTCGCCCGCGTGAAGGTGTTTTCCGATATTTTTTTTCCCAACTTACTTGATTTGTAACGTTATATTATGACCAAATTACACAATATAATCATTATAAATTGTAGCCTATGTGTTATTCTCATTTATAACCAATATTACTGTAAAATTTCATCCAAATCCATGCAGTAGTTTTTTCGTGAAAGAGGAAAAAACATACATACATACATACATCTACACATTAATTCTCACAAACTTTCGCATTTATAATATTAGTAGGATTTAGATTAGCCAAACGCATGCAAGTCCGTTTCCACACCCAACTAGGCTACGGCCGCTTGTAGAATATAATAACGAAAATATTAAAAAGAATCGGTCAGTTCACATTCACACAGAATTCAAATCCGCAAATGGACTAATTTCTAAACTAAAGCTAAAAGTTGTTAATAAACCAACAGACATTCTCGCCGAAATAAACAACCAACTGACGCGATAGGGGCGTACCCCTGAATTAATGTAAATGTTTGGATGGCCTGCTAATATATACAGTCTAGGTCTAAGAATGACGCTCATATAACGCGAGTGTCTGGGAATTTACATAGTAAAAGGAATTTCTGTAACTTATGTGTTTTGTTATGCGTTGTAGTAAATAAAGTTGATTGCGCTTTTGCTAAAGTAATCACTTAGTGTTACAGTAATTGTACAAAACAAAATGTCTACGGCTCGTTTTCGTTATTTTGCGTCATATGCCTCTTAGCTAGTAGAAATATAATATAATTTAGGAATAGCCTATTTGCATGTAGGTACACTACCTTAAATTATTTATAAGACATATTTAAATGCGGTTTTAAAATTAAACTTTTCTCCCGATGCGACATTTTGATTGCAGCCTTCATGGTCACGGTGAACTGTTGGTTGTCCCAAAAATCAAAGTAACATTTTAAAATTATGCAATATTATAATTTTTTTAGCTGTTGACGGTCCGATCTTTGCAAAATGAACTTAGAATCTTTTTTAAGTGACAAAAAGTAACGAAAGTAATGCTCCATGCACGTCTTTCAATTAAATATTTATCAAGCTGAACAAATAATTACTTCAACTGTAAAAACAGTAATTGAAACGTTAATCGCAAAGTATCTACGTTGGCTTTGAATTAATAACCGAATGCATAATTGTAAATTGAATACCGCTAATGTGTGGCAACTTTAAAGCGCTTATTTTGCAACTTATTTTTACCCAGACATAAACTAGCAAATAAAAAATAGTCTTAAGTACTACCTATCTACGGGAGGTAACGAGAGTAAAAGGGGCGTTCCCGCTGTCCCACAGCAAAATTCATAGAATCAGTTTTATAAGTCTTAAAGGTAAGCCGATAGAAATCGTGTTATATGAACCCTTGCTACTAATACACTCAAAGCGTCGGCGAGTCAACTAGATTTACGGTAAATTTGCTTATAGCCTAACTGATCCTAACTTAATTTCAATATTCATATCCAGAAATGAGGAATTCTTGTAATATGGTTTCATCGTGTCCGCGATTCATTAATGGAAAATAATAACCAAATGACCCCATAAAAGTCGCAGGAGATCGCCGGATACGGCCGCTTACTATAGGTCATCTGGACATCTTCGAGGCCCATGATCAGCAGTGGACTTCCTGCGGCTGATGATAATGATAATGAATAGCCAAATTGTCAAGCGCAAGGGCATCCACTTTATGTATTTTCCATGACGTGTTAACTACCTCGATTGCGTAATTGTATTACGTTTGGGATACGAAACTACTCTGAGGTCTCGTTTCGAATCCTGGGTCGGGCAGTGTATTAGTCTGGAGTATGAAATTTATGCCAGATATGGCAATAGACCCGCCTCCTATCATTTCATCGGATGGAACACACTTCACGTCCATGGGTTCCCTGGTTGCACCACTGCCTACCGCTTCGAGGATAAAAACTTGATATGTGTTTTTTTGTTGAAAGACAGTCGTTTAAGGCACGAATGTGAAATATAGACTGGAAAACGATGAAGAGGGGCAGTGGTGTTGGTCTTAGGCGAGTTTTTCTCATCACACTTATTCATGATGAATGTTCTCCAATCAAGCAAGTAAATCAACCACTGTAGAATAGTTAGCTTGAACTTATTTAGTCTATTTAAGAAGCTAGCTTATTAGATACGATATATTTAAAATATAGAAAAATTAATTGAAATTCGTTCGCATGAAGTAAATAAGATATGTACCTACCTTTCAACAATGATATTACACAGAAGAAATTCTATTGTTTTTCGGTTTAAACATTCCAAACTCTTTGGGGTCTCGTTGGTATGTGATCTATACGAAAGACTAATGACATTTGATAAAATTCATGTCATTTTATAAAATCTAGAAATTTCCTTTATTGTCCGTTTCCATATTAGGATCATAACATATGTCCATAAACGTGCGGATGTAATGAAGCTCGTAAAAATGTTCGTCTCGTCTCATATTCCGTGCCATTAACTCGGAATGTATGGGTTCCTTTTAGTATTTATGTACGTGGTGAAATTCCACTTCCAAGGAAATATTGAATAGTATTGAGGTCACCATACCTACGATTGCTTTCATATATGAAGTATATTTAAATATAGTCAAGACTACAGAAAAACTAATTTCAATAATAATAATAATATCAGCCCTGTATTATATACTTGCCCACTGCTGAGCACGGGCCTCCTCTACTACTGAGAGGGATTAGGCCTTAGTCCACCACGCGACGATAGCCTAGTTGGGTATGGAACGGTCTGCCGAGACGAATGTCCGCAGGTTCAAATCCCAAGGGCACACACCTCTGACTTTTCTAAAAAATCATGTGTGTATTCTTTGTGAATTTATCGTTCGCTTTAACGGTGAAGGAAAACATCGTGAGGAAACCTGCACATCTGAGAAGTTCTCTATAGGAATTTCGAAGTTGTGTGAAGTCTACCAATCCGCACTAGGCCAATTTCAATATCAGATGGTAATTCGTATAGACGGATTTTAATACATAACAATTATTTTTATTATACGCGGACGCCATAGTCACCTCACTGCACTTGAGAGTAAGTGACTCAGATGGTAATTCGTTTAGACGGGACTTTAATACATAAGCAAATTAAAAAGTTTTGAAAATAAGCCACATGATTTCTAATAATTCGAAACTATTTTTGAAAATACGCTGTACGCTGTACTATACGGTGGACGCTGGATGAGGAGAGCGGAGGACCGAACAGCGTGGCGCGCTTTAGGGGAGGCCTATGTTCAGCAGTGGACAGCTGTAGGCTGATGATGATGATGATGATGATGATTTTGAAATAAATATTTTAATGAATATTTCAATTTTCGATCGCATTCTTAATAAATATTCCATGTCATATAAAGGGCTCATTCATGTTACATTTTATTCGACTGTTTTCGTAGTTGTGGCAATTTCACAGTAGATAAATTTTATTTTTATAACAGCAATGCAGCAGATATAGTATCAAATATAAACACTCATAGTTTATGATGTTTTAATCTATTTTGTTGGCCATAGGTCAAATGGAGCGATAAACTATAAATATCAGTTAGAATTTAATTGTTAAGGTATAAATATACTTTGGGTATTACAGTGGGACCAACACCTGAACTCAGCATAGCGTAACACTGCATATTATGCGCTGGTCACTAAAACATTTATTACATGTTGAGTCTTGTAATGCTTATTAATAAGGTTCAGTTTGCGGAACACCTAGTTTTTACTGGTGGCAGGTCGCTCATATGTGAGTCCGCCTGGGTAGGTACCAAGGCATTGTCTATTTCTGCCGTCAAGAAGCAGTGTGTAGTCACTGTTGCGTTTCGGTTTGAAGGACATTGTAGCCAGTGTAAGTACTGGGCATAATAAGACTTAACATCTCATGTCTCAGGATGGCGAGTGCAGTGGAATACCAAGCAATACTTTGTAATTCAAGGTGTTGGATGGTGTTTCTTCTGTTTATGCGCAGTCGTATCGTTTACCATCAGATGAAGGGCAAGTTTCGTCATTGAAAGCAATAAAAAAAAAACTAGCTCCAACATTTTATACAACTTTCATATAGAAATTTTAACAGCGAAAGAAATTGCAACGAGCATCTAATGTTCATGCTACAGTCGTCCAAATTCGCTAAAACATTACTACAAGCATAATAAATAACAAATCTTTCTTTGCAAACAGAAGCAGTGCTGGTGGCATTGGGAGGAGCGAGCGCTGCGCTGGTTCTTCTGATCGTGATGGCTGGTGTGTTCGTGGCTCGCAGACGCAAGAATAGCCCCTCCCCCGCCCCCTCTCCACCGATACTGGTCTACCCCCCGCACGACATCTCCGCACCGTGTTATATGTAAGTTCTTTATTTTGTTGTCGGGAAACATTATCATCAGTCATCAACTGTAAAAGTAATAAAACATAACAATAACATCAGCCCTATATTATATACTGTGGGCTACTATGGCGATCACATAATATTTACAGATCATAAATGAGGTAGTATATACACACATTTTTTTATACTTGCTAAGCAATAAAGTGGGTGCCCTAGTTTCGCCTCTGCATACCCCTTCGGGGATAAATGCGTGATGTTATGTATGTATCTATGCTAAGCAAAGCGACCCCACTGTACCTGACGGTAAGTGGAATGAGGTCCAATAGAATTTCGATTGACGATTAAAAATCTACACTAGCTATAAATCGCCACAAAGTGAGAATGTCGGTGAAGCGAATTACACTAACTCATAAGTGAGATCTTACGTATACCATACTTATTAGTATTGGGCAGCAAAGATTTCGATAGTCACCTTACCTAAAGCATCCCTGTTTTTATTTTTTGTAAAAAATGTGCACAGTAATGGTAAGTTTGACTGTTACCGTCAGTTAGGAACTGGCCGTATGAAATTGAAAGTTACAGCAACAGTAATTGTACAATATTTCTCGGCAAATTTAAAGTATTTGCATGGAACAAAATTCGGTATACAGCGTCTCAAAGTACGCTAAATACGTGTCAAAGCGTTTGAACCTCTAACCTAATTACTTGACATCTCCGGAAATTATATATCCAGTGAGCGTTCCTGAAACCTGTTGCATGGAAACCGTAGTAAAGTTTTGATATATTAGTAACCAGATAATTGGTCGTGTTTATATTACGAACGATAATTGTTTATTTAGAGTTCTTGATAGTTTATTCGTACAGGAAATATATGCTATGGAGTAGTGAGCCCAAATGCGGTTCATCGATATGAATATCCATATAATATAAAAGTCTATAATATATATCGTAACGTTAAGTGTACAGCTCCAATATTAGCATTCATTTTATATCTCAATATCAAGTTGAATATACAAAACATAAATTCACGCCTTTATCCGCGAAGCATTAGGCACATCAGTTCAACAAACTTTGCCGAATATCCTTCCGTCTCATTATGAGATGGGTGATGCCATTGATTCTTATCCAGACCAATTTAGGCAACTCTATTTCAAATAGAAATGAATATACAATTTTTTTGCTGACTAAAAGACTTCATAGGTATATAAATAAACTATAAATTATGAGTATTTCTCCAAACAAATATACGCAACGTAATAGTATATATGAAATATTTTAAATTTTCATACAATAATGTTATTTTAATCAAATAATACAATAAGTATTAAGACCAACAAAAAAAAAAAGATGAGACTAAATGTTTTTTAACATTTCCTAAAAACTTTTTCGTTATGTACATTGTACATTTACTTTTATAAATACTCTCATATCAATGGACACATATAATAAGGTTACTTAAAAGTTACGACACAGAACTTTCCAAGGACAAAGTTTAGTTATAAAACTAGCCTCATTCGTCCCCCATCAGACCAATTGATAACAAGCATTAGCTTCTAACGCAATTCCCTCATTGTTACAGGAGAAGTTTTCTCTTAAACTTTTCTCACAGATGCGACGCCTACATTATCAACACAGACAGATCCTTATTGTTTACTTGAAGGTATTTTTTACTCATTGACAACAAAGGATAATGTATTAGAAAACATTTTGATTATTTTTTTTATTGGTTTGAATGACGAGACGAGCTTGTCGTTCGCCTGATTGTAAGCGATACGACCGCACATAAACATTAGAAACATCATCCAACACACTGCGCTATTCGATACTGTGACCATGCTTGTAACGTCTCAGGAAAAAAACAATATTGGTATGTATAATGATTTCTTATGTTTACGTGAATGTAAGACATTAAAATAACACTATCTTACGGATTTTATCGCGGTTTTTATATTATAATTTTCTCCCGACCTTTCGAAGACTTTCCAGCCTTCTTGGTCACGGAGCGGACTGAGGTGGTGTTAATCCGAAGAGTCCGTTACAATATATACTTACATTTTACAATTATATATATTTTTTAATTTTAGCTGTTGGTGCCCGATCTACGCAGAATGAGCTCACAGTATCTTGAAATCACAGTTTATTTTAACAATATTTGCATTTAAAAATATGACACGTTGCTAGCACGGTCCTATGATCATGATACTATTATCAAAAGGTGTAATGGGCAGACTCCTCTATAGATCTCGGCTTCCATAGCTATGTCGGAAAAAGGTCTTACGAAATTTATTTATTTTTAAACCACAAAGTTTTTTTAGCGTAAATTAAAAAGACGCAATTAATATTAATCAAATGCAAATCCCTTCAAGGTAACCTACTTTGTAGAGACAAGAGTTTTATCCGAGACGTGACCACGGATCGGCGATGCCCGTTTTCTTTATAACGTTAAAATTAAATATTAATTGTTAAATAAATGGAGAAGCAGAGAGCCGTTTAACTTTTATAGTACAAACTGGGTCTTGTTAATCCAAATTTGTAATGGCTTCGGTGGTCTAGTTGGGTTGTAGCTTGTAGACTGCTAGGTCTTGGATTCGATTAATAGGTGGATATATATATACAAGATACGCAAATGTAATCTCACTAATTAAAGTCATGGATAGTACTTGTTGTAATAACAGTAAAAAAATAATAATTCATATTATATTGTTTTTACAGCAATTTTCATCTGATATTATTATAAATTATTACCATTTTTGGATTTCCAATATAGCGGAAATATTAGTTATTATTAGTTATTATTAGTACTTATAGCTAGTATCGTCGCCTAATGTATCTACTTATTTTCAAAAATCTAATTTATAAATTACAGTGAAATTTACGAGTTTAAAAAAATCTACATCTAAATGTCTACTGCTAATATTTCCTTCATATTTTGCAAATCTATACTAATATTACAAAGAGGAAAAGTTTATTCGTTTGTTTATAAGTTTGTAGGGGCTAATCTCTGGAACTACTGAATCAATTTTGAAATTTTTTTTACCTTTGGGAAGCTACATTACTCCTGAGTGCTATACGCTATACTCAGGAAAATATAAAGCGAGACTTCTATTCCGAAAAACCCTTTTCACGTGGAAGGAGCCACGGGAATAAATATCATCATACTATACATTATACTATCCGTAAAAAAGTGTTTTCTAGGTATTTTTTTTCGGAGATAAGGTTTTGGTTGTTGGCCGCACTGCACGTGTTTTATTTAGCTCCGTATTTAAAATCGTTAAACTGGTTAAAAGAAGTGTATTACTCCAAAACTTTATATTGACTGAAAGTGTAAAAAATAATCTTTCTTGTGATATAATCACCAAAAGTGAAGTGCATTTTATTAGCAAATTATTAGCTATTTAAAATTAAAAATCCTCAAGCAACGCTTCGCATGGCAACGGGTGCCTCGCCGCGCTGAGTCATCGCATTCCAGCGCTCGAGTTGCAAGCCCCCGCCGCGCTGCACCCCCGCACCATTCTTTCGTCGCTCATCAAGTTTGTCGCTTTTAATAACTTAAAATAATAACAATTAAAGGTGTTAACACTGACGCTTTTACAATAAAAACACGCTTTGGCTTGGGGTTTTTCACTGCTATCTCTAACAATAAAAGCTATAAGGGTACCACCGATCAATATGGTAAAAAATTGCACAGCCTGTAGCAAGACCATAAGAATTAACCAGCTAATTAACTGCTGCAAATGCAACTCTTGCTTCCATCTTTTATGCGTCAATATGTCAAATCATAGCAAGGTAACAGAAGATATAAAACTCAGTTGGGTTTGTTCGACATGTCGCCACAAATCGCCTACAGGTGATAAGTCTGAGTTGCTCCAAACACAATCGCCTCATAATGCCTCTACTAACGATATACCCAGTAGCAACATCTGCCCAAAGAAAAGCTCAGTGCCTTCCTCGGCCAACACAACTATAGCAGCGGAAGTACTGCTCGGTCTGACAGAAGAAATTAAACTTTTACGAGAGGACATGGGCGAACTCAAAAACCAATTTAAATCACTAACTGACTTACTAACTAACTGCAACAATCGGCTAGATAGATATGAGGTAAATCTAGGTATCGCCGAAACAAAAATCCGTACCCTGGAGGAACGTGAGACTAAAGTGGCACACCTCAACGAGACAATAACACAGCTCCAAGATCAACTAAATTCACAAGCCCAAGCTAATCTAAAAAATGATATAGAAATATCAGGCATACACGAAGCATCCAACGAAAACCCAGTCCATATAATTCTTACGGCGGCCTTAAAAATCGGCGTTAAACTCGATGACTCTGATATTGACTATGCAACCAGAACGGGCCCACGGCAAGCTGCTAAAGATAACGACACCAACAAAAGCAGTCCGAACAAACTTCCTCGTCCACTTGTAGTAAGATTTCTGAGCCACAAGAAGAGAAACGAGTTCCTACAAGCTGGTAGATCTAGGCGCGGCCTCACCTCCACGGACTTAGATGTCCAAGGCAGCAACAGGAAACTGTATTTTAACGAGCGCTTAACAAAACAAAATCGCGAGTTATTTCGAGCATCAAGACAACGAAGCAAAGAATGCCATTATAAATTCTGCTGGATTAAAAATGGTGTCATACATATCCGCAAGCATGAAGGAAACCCCTCCATCACAATCAAGAGCATGGAAGACCTGCAACGGAACTGTCCCATTACAGTTCAAAATACATATTAATACCCATCGACTAATGTGTCCTTGCAGGATTATAACACACGATTGCAACTTGTTTTTCTACTTTAGGAGTCCTAATAAGACACACACATGGTCAAATACTCGCTCGATCTCTATAATTATTATTAAGTTTAACCGTCAATACCATACATCTACATCTTCTACAACACA
>NW_023592513.1:0-24326 GCF_014839805.1 Manduca sexta | reverse complement strand
CAAACTTACGTTGGCCACTATGGCGGGATTTAACACCTTGTGTACGGTTGTCGCTATCCGGGCGGATGATAATATTGAGTTTTTGTATTCAGTATTAGACCGGAGTTTGAAATTTATGCCCGATATGGCGTTAGGTTCGTCACCTATCATATCGTAGGACAGCAGACATACGATGAAAAGTGGTTGCACCACTTGCGCTTCTACCCACCCCTTCGGGGATAAAATATATATGTGTGTGTGTGTTTTATCAATATTTTTATACTATCTATATAACTTTTACTTTTATCAGCATTATATAAATTACACTAATTTGTTTCAATGTTATCCAGTTTGATATAAATAAATTTACGACATGATATGACGAAGGGCATTCGACACAATGCTATGTTGATGCGCAAATTGCATACATCTTATGTAGTAATAACCAATACGCGGAAATGGAGTTATTGCGTTTGAAATAATAGCATAAATATGGTTATTTTCACCTGTAGTGACACCCTGTGGACATATTTGTCTACATCATCAACGAACTATGTCGACCGAGTAGTGTTAATGTCTATAGAAAACCGACATGAAGTGTATATGAATGGTGTGTTACAATTACGGAGGTCCAAACAAATCTTTGCTCTGCTAACCCTGTTTACAGAATGAATAACCCGGTTCGCCTAGATAGTATCAATATCTTACAGAAAACTGATATAAATTATGAAGTACTTCGCTATTACGTTTCGTATAGTGGATCAGATTCTTTTAAACAACACAACTTTACTATACTAACCTAACCTAACCCTAACCCTAACCCTTACCCTAACCCTAACCCTAACCCTAACCCTAACCCCAAACCCTAACCCAAACCTAAACCTAAACCCAAACCCTATCAATTCTTTCCTTTTATAAAGACATCTATAATTCTAGAAGAATCAAAAATAACCTTTACGTTAGTTTGTCGACCAGTACTATAAAAAAATGGTACTTGGCTATTAAATTAGGAACCTTTTGCTTTTAGTTATTAGGTATATTATACTTATGTTATTAACAATATTTTATTTTTACGAATTCTGTTTACTTATTAGCTTACCAATATTCTAGTAAGTACTGTTGCTGCAGTTATTTCATATACCACTAGGTACTGACCTGAAACAAAACAAATATTGTGTTATTTAAGTTGAAAATCGTTTGATACAACAATCTCAGGGCGGAAGTCTCGATACATCGCTGAGTCATTATTACAAGGTACTAATAATCTTTATTTATGTTGGAATAAAGAGATTTAAAATTTCCACATTGATAAAGATTTTAAAAGACAATGATTAATAGTTCTCCCTTTTCTTATCTTTCAGGTTTACTGGAAATTTTAACCGAGAATGTATTGGATAGGTAATTTCAAAACCGACTAAACAGTGACCATTGTACACATTTGTATTAGTAGAGTTTTCTTGGAAGTCGTGTTCCATAGTTTTACTAGCAGTATCAAACTTACTGCATATATGGCGTAGTTGTATTGCATACATGACACCGTATATGGTAAAATGTTCGGGATAGGTAATCAAAGGTCGGTTAGCATGAGTATATATTTATTACTACTTTAGATAAGATAGTAAACACCTCACAAGCCGCGGTCACACGCAATCTTTACAAATAAGTAAATAAACCAACAATTCATAGTTCACAAACAAGCCTCAAACGGCCTGTAATTCCGCCTGAAGAAACCTAATGAACCACTGAAGGGAACAGAGCCTTATTATCATAAAACAGAACGGTCGATAACTCAAAGTAGAATCGCGGCGCGTTTGAATGCTACGTGATTAGCTTGAGGGCGTTTGTAACTTCAAAGTAAGAGTTATGGTGCCACCCTTAGACGGTGAGGGCAAGGGCCGACAGCGATTTGATTAATCATCATCATCATTATTTCAGCCGGGAATCGTCTACTGCTGGACATAGTCCTCGCCTATTGAGCGCCATAGGGACCGGTTCTGGGCCACCCTCATCTATCGGACTCCGGCAACCCTCACCAGGTCGTCGGTCCATCTCGTGGGAGGCCTGCCTACGCTCCGTCTTCGGGTTCGTGGTCGCCAATCCAGAACTTTTCCGCCCCAACTGCCATCAGTTCTACGAGCTATGTGTCCTGCCCACTGCCACTTGAGTTTCGCAACTCTAAGGGCTTGTCGGTTACTTTGGTTACATAATCATTATCTGATCATTAGACTTAAATAGTCAACATTTATTTTTATTTTAACTACAACACAATGGTAATTGGATATGAATTGATTTTTATGTTTCTTTGGATAACGTTTGCTAGCACTTTAGTTATTAATCAACTTTGTCTAAAACTAATTTGAAGATAACGTTAGGGGTTACACAGGTATTAAATTCACTGTATTAACTGTATTGTATTTGATTTAATAGATATTGTATAAATAAAGTATTAATTTTATTCATCTAAAGTATTGCTGTTTGTTAGTCACATTATATTTACTCTGTGAATGTTGTGTATTGTAAGTGGCATGCTTATTAGCCAATAGTTAACACGCAATGTTATTTAGTTTTAAGGATATGTATGCTGTTGATGTATTTTATTAAATAAATAAATTACCATCCGTAGTTGGTAGGGTTTTGGGTAAAAGACTTTCTCGTACCAAAACACTTTTCTCCATTCTATTATTCCAGGTTCGACACGCGACGTTATCATTTCGTCAGACGTCGAGGCATCTCGCCGCAAGACTCAGCACTTACTAAGAGCGAATTGTATGGAACTATTTAAGATATTGTCCCCACTTTACGTCATAAAATGTATGTAATACGCGAAGGGTGCGGTAGTGTGTTTTGCCTACGCTTTTGGAGATAAAAGCATGATCATGGGCTATAATGTTTACGCGAATTTTAGACATTAAAATTAAAATTCTTTTTTTCGGATTCATTTCCCCGTGACCACAAAGGCTGAAAAGTCTTCGAAACGTCGGGAGAAAACTAAAATATAAAAACCGCGATAAAATGCGAAAAGTAGTTTAATTTTAATGATCATGACCTGTTTTTTTTAAGGGGGTATTAAACCCCGCGACTTACAGCGGGGGAAACCTGCTATTGGGATGCTGTAATCCCCTGGCGTAGCGACTGCAGGGCCCTGGAGGAAAGTTGGTAGGTTTTAGCTGGGAAGGAAGTGTGGGAGAACAAGGAAACCTCTTAGGATTGGAGTACGGGAGGCCAGGAAGTGTTCGCGATCCCTCATAGGCCTCAATGTGAATTGGAAACCATGAGGTACACTAAACTGAATACCCAGGGCCGCGACAAATGTTCCCTCGTGCATGGGCGTGCATTCGGTGTAGAGATCTAGCGCAAGAATTGCCTCGGGAAGGATCATAGGCTGTTGTATGGAACTGCACTGCGCAATCCATATATTGTATTATTTCTTGCTAGACAAAGCTCTCTCACGCAAGGATACGATCAGGGCAGGTACCACCAACAATTTCTCATCAAAATGTTAATCTAAACAAATAGAACGAACAAAATAATAAGTTTGCAATATTGTTGTAAAATATTAACAAACAGTAAACCATTTAGTAATTATAGAAATTAATTGAGCGGTAGGACTTATAATAGACATCGCCGCTCTTGCAGGGATATCGTGCTAGCTACGTCTATGGTTTTGTGGTGCAAGCCATGAACAATAGCGTATTAAATAAAAAACTGAAACGATTTTAAAAATATTTCTATGGGACCAATCTGGAAGCATATCCTTTCAAATGTAATAAACACTAAAAATACATCGATCATGAATTCGAAATCCTACTTTTTTAAAGCCTGTTAATAAAAAAGGTCATGTTAAGTCAAACATAGTAACTAATGATGTTGATCGTGTGACAGATATAAATATAATAATAAAAATAATTTATTTCCAAAACAAAAGAATTACACAGTCAGATTTAGCAAAACATTCTACACTAGGCACTGCCTGTCTCATAGAATGAATAAAGTAGGATTAACATTTTGGGCGGGTGTGCCGTGTTTAAGCAATTTCAATAACAATAAATAGACGACTTAAGTTACAAACTAACAATAAGTAATATTGACTATATAAGATCTATTTTATGAGATGGCTACGATATTATAATTACATTATGTTTTTCATATTCATATCGTGTAACGCGTAAAAAATGCCTAAAACCATTAAAAATTAGAAAGTAACACAAACCGCATAAAAGCGACATCTATCGACTGACAGTTTACATTTGCCCCGGCGATCTAATCGCTGTCAGTTCACATTCCAGCCCGTAACAAATACGTCAGACAGTAATTATTAAAGAAGTTCGCAGTAGACGTGCAAGGTAACTGGATTCAATTAAAAGTTGCCCCCGCTCGCGCCCAACGTCGAGTTTTTGTTTGGATTTCGACTTTTTAATATCAAACTTTCATTTAATGCTTCGCGGTAGACATGCAATACGATTGTCGATTAGCATTTTTAAATTAACTTTATATTTTTTTAGTTGTGTTTTAATGATTATTTTACAACGAGTGATCGTGCGGTGAGTTAACGTGTTTGTTAATATGTTACTTGACGTGTGTTTGTTGTATAGACTCTGACAAATGCAAGTACCTAATTGCCTTTGAATTATGTATCGTTTTATATCGAAATGGTTTGACAAAATAGCAAGTTACTCAGCGCATTTTCTAGTTGTATAAAAATTCATATTTTTATTGTAAGTGCTATACCAAAACTGTCAGACGTTAGTGCTGCAAATTACAAAAACTTGGTGACTTCAATATTTTTAGGCATTTAAATATTACTGATTGAATATAATGGGTTAGTTCAGAAATAACAACGTATTACGTAACATCTAATTAGATTTACCAGCAATGCTTTTAAATATCCTCAAACCTTACTTGGAAATATTACTGGGAAAAATCCTGCGTAGAATAATATAATACTGAGAAAACATCCTTATTATCTGATAAATAGTTAGACAAAGTAAAAACTAAAGAAAAATATCTATGAGGAAAAACAAAGGAAATTCCTAATTAGTGTCTAGTAATAAAATATAATAGTATAGGTTATACAGATAGCCTTCATGGCATAATAGACTAGTGTTGCGAACAATGAAACTATGAAGTGAGATACGATCCCGCGTTGGGACAAATTACGAGAGATAAGGACAGAGTGTGGAACGGACTGCCGAGACGAATATTCGCAAGTTCAAATCGTAAAGGCACACACCTCTGACTTTTATAAAATGATGTGTGTATTCTTTGTGAATTATCGTTTTCTTTAACAGTGAAGTAAAACATCGTGAGGAAACGTGCATACCTGAGAAGTTCTCTATAGGAATTTTGAGGGTGTGTGAAGTCTAAGTGTGCGCGAAGCTTTAGTCCTCGGTCAGGGACAATAGCCTCATTAGTGTTCAAGAAGAAAAACCTGACCCTAAACAATCTAATCCACCGCCAGCAAGCGAGCCGGAAAAATCCACTTTAAAAAAAGAACCACACGAATTTAACGACAAAATTATCGAAGCGTAAACGATATCGTTACCTGCAGAATTACACGTAGCGTAAACAACATGCGAGAGAGATGGAAAATCGAAAGTCGTGAAAGTTAGAAAAGGAGGGAAGACGCATTTTTTTAAAGCTCCACTGAATCGAGTTATGATAATGAGGGTAAGGCGCGTTGGGGTAAGATCGTAGGAGGTATAACATCGTATAAATCAAATAACTCGTAATTGTGTTATAATTTTTGTTTTCGGACAACACTACCTGCGACCCCATCTTGTACCCTACGTTCCACTAGTTCACATGAGTGAATCCGTCAAGTAAATAATGTTTACGGTGCTAACAAACAGAATATCGGTGTTTTGTCGTTCCCTGGCAGATCCGGATTAACCCCATGCAAGAATTTGCCTAATTTTCATTGAGTATTTACTGTTATCAATTAATTTTGTAGGTATATACTATCATAAAGGAAATAAATCTTGTGACTTGTTTATTCAAATTTGTCGAAACACCTATATTCCCTGAGATCCGATCTTTACACATACAATTATTTGTCGTTAAAGAACGGATAAAAATCGTTCGATCTAGCACTTGTAAAATATTGCAAGTTTTTATCAAAATTTATACACGAAAACGTCTGAACTCACTAATTGTGTATTTTTTTTTAGCTCAGATGAATGGTCGATTTGGTTTATTTATTGTTTATTTACACGTGTATGTCCTATTTCTTCGAATATTTTTAAAAATATCTACAGTGTCACTCATGTGGGGTATGATTGTATGTCTAAAACTATTAAGAAAACGAAGTTCGCTTCTAAAAATATCTTACGAAATTTATAAAATTTTTGAATGTTTATAAATGAATATCTAGATCAGAATATGCTCTTTTTATGGTTTTAGAATACCTGTATCATAGACGATTTTAGATAGTAGTCCGAACTATACCTGTGAAGGTCCTATCTTTCTCACACATTTCTAAAAGTATGGTACTTTTTAAAGCCTTATAAAACATTAACTGTTATATATATAGGGATTGAAAAAATATATACCATTTAGTATATTTAATAACATATAGCTAAGTTAATGATTCATTATTATAGCTCCTATAGAAAATTGTAAAAATTCGAGAAGACTGTTTAACACGTCGAAAAAGCGTCCGATTTAACCCCAACGCACCTTAATGTGTATCTTCATGACGGGGATGAATAGGGTGAGCAGGGATTACTAAATCAAACCGCAGTCAGACCTCTATATCAGGCGAAGGCATGATAACGCGATTTTGAATTCCGGTGATATCCAAATATCTTTTGGAATTTTAACATATATAGGTATAACTTTTATTTAATTACGTAATAAAGAAAATCCGTAATGGGTTAAAATATTTATATTAAAATCAAATGTCCTTAAGAGGACTGTATATTTTATAAAAGTAACAAACCTCTAAGTAACCTTTAAAGGAATTTATTAATAATTGATATCCAGTTGGAAACATCATGACGCTTAACGAAAATAAATAATATTATATGGTTCTTGTTCAAAACCGCGAAGCGCATTCGCATAGGTATAACTTAGTAATTGTTATCTTCTTAACATATCATGAAAATATGCGAGAGTACTCGGTCGATTTAGGGCAGATTTTCCAATGGTAAGGACATTTAGACTGTAGTTTCGCATGTTTACTACGTAGAATCTGTTAGGGTTGACAGTACGTAATCGGCCGGTCGTACAAACAAAGCCAAATCCTTTCTGAAACATGCTTGAAGAAGTATATTGTACCGACCCTAATAGTATGAGCCCAAGTGATAGAAGACTATATCAAAGTCAAAATTACACTTATTCGCCTGATAAAAGTTATCAGACTACTCGAAAATCATCCTTAAAAACTTAGAATTAAAGATTACTCAGGCCGCACGTACAAAGGCCCGAACACCTTTACCTGCGCAGATCACGGTACACCAAAATATTTTCGTCCAGCTTTGTCCGTCGACGCATTAATCATGTAAGCGGCGACTGACTTGCGATACACATTCGCGAATATGTTCATTATTTTCTATTAAATAAGACCTTTTATTCTATACCATCACGTATTTCACCGATTTATCGTCATATAAAGGGACTACATATAAATACATTATTAATAAGTACACAGTTTTTTTAAGGAAAATTTATCACGAAATTTACAATAGACTTTTAATAAATTTAAAACTACTTAGCTAGTTTTTGTTTCTTTGAGTCCTTGATATTCTAACTATTTTATTTTTCTTTCAAAAATACCGTCAATATAGGCACGTATCTCAACTATAATAACATATGTGCGTTGAAATATCGTTTATTCAATTCTATAGAATATCACGTTTAGGTCAGTATACCAAGTTGTATAACCTATAGGAGGAAGTGTTGCGAAACACTCGGAGCATATTGTGAGATAGTATTGCTCTAAGCCGTGTCGGAACAAATGGATCTGAGGTAACAGGCCGCTTTCAACATACAATAACCTACGGCGAACAGCATCTGTTGGTCAGCTGGTGAGCAATTAATTAAAGAAGCAAGGAGGTTAAAATCCCGTTTGAGACAAAATATTTGTCTTATTTAGAAGTCGTCTAGATGTTCTTTTAAAATAACGACATAAACAATTCTAGCTGGCAGTAAACATCCGTAATGCTCGCTTCATAAATAAGCTCGCGCTGGTCAGTCGCCGCGTCTCGTTTTATTACTCGCTGGCAGAACATAAATTGTGCATAACGTTTGTTTGTATGTAACGGCCCAACGTTCATATATTGCCGAGATGAGAAATTAATCTTATTTCCACATAGCAACGCGAGGAACGGCTCTGCGGATCGTCTTTATGTTCGTATGAGGTCAATAGATCATATGCAGTGTGCAAATAGATATTTCTGGTGTTTTCAATATAGAAGCAGGAAAAACAATAGACAAGGAATAAAGCCTTGTGTCAATCTAGGCAAGAATTCGTACACAATCAGGCGATGGTCACTACATGACGCATCCGGCAGGACACGCCACCTATCAAGTCGAACGTCTCCCACTAGAAAGTGTGACGTCAATAGAAGACTCGCCCGTAGGGCTACAGTAAGTTGGTGGTGCATCGAGGAGTATTGTGAATACCAAGATTCATCTCTGCGATGAAATCTTCGACGGCGCAACGCCGATCGGTATCGGTGGATCGATATTTGCCATACCAAAGAGTAGATGACGCATTAACGTCAGCGCCTATAATTACTTTTACGACCTGCAAGTGATCGTAAAACCTGGCGGAGATGGTGTATATGTGGTCCTACCGGGTCCGAGTATTGAAAGTAACAGCTCACTATGAAAACCTTACAGCTCGGATTTGAAACCTCCGCGACTGCACAGTGTGACGTCATGAGATTACGCACTGAAGTTACAGTGAAATTAGAGTTCGCTACATAAATGCCAGCTCGTGAGCTGCTATCAAGCTGTACGACTCTGCTACGCAATCGAGCGTGTTGATATTGTTCCTGTACAAGTACAACGTCGAGTTTATAATCCCGAACTAACGTATCTAATTCCGACGTCGCCACCCTATCGTTGTGAGATTTAATTGTCCGATAATAAAGTTATCCATATTAAATTTATTTAATAATTAGTTGACAAAATGAGGGTTTCTAATTTATGTTTGTATGATGGACATTCCTGAGACCCACAGCGATGGTCGTGTGGTTTCTTAAAACGTTTGCAAGTTGCGCATACGGGCTTAAAATCACGATTGTCCTTATGTGGACAAGCCTTGGTTTCATGTGCCTCGGCACAAACGGCACAAGTTGGTGTTTTAATGGTGCAGAACTTATGCACATGCCCATATTGTTGGCAATTGAGGCAGCGGACTATCTCGACGTCATCAATAAACCTGCAAGTTGCCCAATCTATAAAAAGTTTGTCTTTGGTCGCAACTAGATGTTTTCTTACTTCCGAATCAATTTCCACGCCTATCCATTTACGTCCGTGTTCCAAACTACGTCGCCGAACGATTTTACGGATTTAATGAAATCGTCCTCCTTAATTGGCATTTCATCCTTAATATTTTGCCGATACAAAGCTGTTAAAAACGGTTTGTCTTCCATTGAGGATGGGACATCTTTAATTAAAATTCGCGGACGTCGACCTTTTGGTTTCTCTAAACGTAAACCAGCTGATTTTAATGCATCCACCGACTGGAGTTTGTGAATCTGACGTTCGTTGGCAACGCGAAGTACAACGCCAGCTTTCGCGGTTTTTAACGCCTACGATTTGAAACCCGTCGTCGCTAGGTTTAATTGCATTAAACAGCGCCTGTTTTCGTGGCAGACGATGACGTGAGATCAGCTGTCCGCTCGCTAGTCGGGTAAGCCACTACGCACGGGAGGCGCGCGAGGCTCCATTGCCGGGGCTTGTTTTGGCAGACGGAGCTTAACGGAACTCGCGTAGGTCATTTTGCCGTCCGCTTTGGGTGGAGTAGGACGGGGACAATTCTTGATACCTTCTAGCTCCGTTGCGCATTGGCTAACGGTTTCGTTGCACGATGACTTTGGGGCCAACACCGAAACGATTGCTGTGATGCGCTGAGTAAAGTCCATTATCGCAGACTTATTCGCGACGTTCATACGCGAACCCTGATCATTCACGAGTTCATTTATTTTGGACAAATAATTTGCGGCCTCAGAAACCAAATCGCAATAATTATCCTCTTTTCAATGTTATCGTCGGACCTAGGCGAAACCGTATTTTGAGATGCGGATCGATTTATTTCCGGTGAAGCATTGATTGACGGCAATTTTCACTAAAAGTCGCTTGGGTTTTGCGGAAGAAGGCGACCTCGATATTATTCCGCTTTTACGAAAAGGGTTTGGACCCCGATCAGGCGGGTCGTCGTTATTATTTGGCATGTTAAATTGAATTAAACGCTATTAAAAGTACTAAGTTAAATGGCAAATACACGGAATAGAAATACTAATTACCTTTACGGCAACCGGCCAAGTACCCTCACAATAAAAATAAAAATTAAAGCACTTACCGATGAAACAATTTGATAATTATTTCAAAAATCCGAAATAAAACACTCAAAAACTTACGGACCGTAGTACACAGAACAACACCACACAACCAGAAACAGCCCACGAGCCGATAATCAAACCCTAAACGCAATTTGCACAATTTTAATAATCAGTGCGTAAGTACGTCACCGCACCGTGCGCGCGCGCGCGGGGAAGTGATGCTACGCTATTAGTAAAACCCTTCAATTTTGTATTCAATTACAAATTTTAATATGTAGAATAAATAGTTGTTATGTGTATGATACTGACCATTTCTCCCGCACCCGTGACAAACTTTCTTCGCTGGCGAGTACACCGGCTCCACCGACAGGCTGGGCGGCAATGACGCGACCCACGCCGGCTTGTTGTTACTCCACGCTGCTGAAGTATACACTTATAAATATATTCTTAACTATGTACTGATATCAATTTATAATGATTTCTTATATTTACGCGAATGTTAAACTTTAAAATTAAAGTATTTTTCGGATTTTATCGCGGTTTTAATATTTTAGTTTTCTTCCGACGTTTCGAAGACTTTGCAGCCTTCATGGTCACGAGGGTGACTGTCCCCCCCCGTGACCATGAAATATTAAAACCGCGATAAAACAATTTATATTATTATATAGAACCTACGTTGCCAACCAATTTAATATATTTCTAATGCAAAAAATAAGTTGTTCATAGTTAGAACAAAGCCTCTAGAACACAATCACGAGATTTGTAATATAAGTTCAAGTGCAGCATTGGCATAATAAACTCTTACCAATAATTACCATGTTGCTACTTCAACATGCAACAAAAAATCGCAGCCCTAGTTTGAGTTAAGTCTGACAAACTTGAATTGTTTATATGGCATCAATACCACCAGCTGTGTATATAACATAATTAAAAAGTGACTTACTTTTATTCTCTGTCGACGACCCCGAAGGTGACCCCTCGCGCGACGATTTATTTTGGCTCTGAAATGTATGAGTTGTTAAATATTTTTACATAATGATATATGCTACACCATATTTATTCATTTGTTACTCAGGTAACAAATTAATAAAATGTAATTATTTTTGTAATTTAAGAGTTATTCAAAGTATGCAAGGTCGTTTTGACATCGAGTTAATAAATGAAACCTCATAAGTGTATTTAATTCTGCAAACATTGTGCCAAAAATCGTCCATTAATAAAGAATATTTTCACCATAAAACCCGATTTTACCCTTATGATTTTTTTTATTTTGCAATTTAGTGGGAATATTACAAGTGCGTAAGTGTATTTCTATTAATGTTGTATTTGCATTAAGACGTGTAAAAATAAAGTTACATTTGCCGAATATAGTATAGATATACAATAATTACAGTGATAATATGATCTATTACTCACTTGCTGTTTTCTTAATTTAGCGGAACGGGTTTGCGGCGGATCGTTGTGTGTTTGAAGGTACGGAAACTGATTATATTTCTTACGTTTCTGTAACGCAAAAATTTATCCACATTTAAAATAAAATAAAAAAAATAAGGAATTCATATTACAATTTTTATGAGCAGTAAATTGATTAATTCAACTTTTTATAGTTGACTATCAGTTGCTACCATGAAATGCATTACAATGAACTTACAGGTAACATATCAAAATTTCCATATAAGAAATCATTTCTGTTTGTACTAGTTGTGGACCTTTGCGGCGCTCACTTCTTTTCTTCTCAATAATTCTTTTTGTAATGGTGTCACTAAACCTATAAGCCTGAAATAGTACAATTTTGAATTCAATATCAGCTTGAAATTTCAGTACATTGAGTGTTATAACAATTGTATAATTTGATTATACAACTAACAAATTCGCCAACTAGTTAATCTGATGTTAAGCCCTAAAATAGTAGCAATATTAAATTTATTTTATTTTTTATTAAAACTAAAGTAGAACATCAATTACAGTTTACATTAAAATGATGCTATAACTAATATACATGTTATTATTAGATTCTTAGTTCAGCTTATTTCAGTGAGCTACAATTTAATATAAATTAAATTGTTGAATTAAAAATCACCACATTACACTAGCATTGCTTGTTAGCATGAGTTGCATACTTTGTAGTTTGATCCTACCCTGTCAGACACACAGGCCTTACCTCTCTAATAGAGGACCATCGTCAGAACATTACATACAAGGGATACTCTCAGCTAATAATCATACAATTACTTCACAAAAATATTCTAATAACATGCATATCCACCTCAAAAATGTCTCCTGTGATACGGTTCCCCGGCGGGTAGCGGCGGGGGCGAAGGCGTCGGTGACAGCTCCGCACACCTTGACGAATCAGAATCAGACCTGTGCTCTTGCCATTCGCCATTATGTTCATTCTTGTTATCACTGTTAAATACAAATATCATTGTTTTAAATAGGTAATGAAGTTATTTCTACATGATAAATTACTTCATAAAAATGTAGTAATGTTATTTTCATATAATATATTAAAATGGCATTAAACAAGGAAAATATGCTTTTATGAAATATAAAGCAATAAGATTGCTATCAATTAGTATGGTGTTTAAATAGAAACTGTTGACTGCAATTACATTATTAGGACATATAATTTGAATCATCTTAGTCCATACTTATATAATTTTAACTTAATAATAAAACAGTTGCACAAAAATATTTAATAATTGTATATTATAATAATAATTTCCTAATTTATTTTATTTATAATAAATACTTACATAAAGGACTCCTTAACCTTATTAAGTGCATTCGCAAAATTACTTCTACTATCATGTACAGTATTTGGCAACTGGGTAAAATTACTTGAAAACTTTTCTTTCTCATCACTTTCACTATTATTTGAATTCTCTTTCTCATTGGAAGACTTGATCTCGTTTTCTGAATCAGATATATTTTCTTTTATTTCATCTTTGTTGTTTTCCGTTTAATATGTATTTCATTGAGCACTGACGGTTTGAGGAGGGAAACTGTTCTGTTTCTGCTACGGAATTGTATTTGATGGTCTCTTAACTGCTGGGCTACATATCGATTATCGTTTTCAATGTTAACTTGTTTGTTTCTAGCCTTAAAGCTTTGTTGATAGAGTTCCAACTCTCTTCGCAATCTTTCTACTACTAATTTCTGAAAATAATAGTTATATAATTCACTGTTTTGTATCATATATCTATTGATTGTTTATAGAGTTCAATATATTTCTAATAACTATAATATAGGACCATTTTATTTAAGCAAATATATCACCATCTTCAAAATGAGTTGGATGTAAAAAGAAATTACTGTTTACACATAAAATAACTCAACTTTAAAGATGAAATATACACTGGCTATACTTTACAAAGTTTTTAAATTAATTCAATGCTTAAAGTTTAAGATAAGTTAAAACCTATAATATTTTATTTAAAATATAATTACCTGGAACAAAATAAAAAAATTGGACTTTAATTAGCACTTATATACTGGTTAATTTAACTAGTTCAGAAATAAATATTTTCTATGGGACCTTTACTATGGAAAGGCTTATATTATAGTAATATATGACATAAATTAGTTAATCTATTTACGAATATAATATAAATAATTTTCCAAATATTTCACCCTTTTTTACAGACACATTTATTTGGATATTTATTGTTCAGTGATTCATATCTATTTCATTAGAATATTTATTTCAAATACAACTTACCTGAGTTTGCCTATGGCAATAATTTCTTTTTCAGCTTCTTTAACTTTTGACTTTAGATGAATATTCTGAAAAAAGCAAAACACTATAAAACCCACTTTTGATAAAAAAAAATGTTTAAAATTAATAAAACCCTCACATTCTCGTCTTCTTGTAATCGCGCAACCCAAATCTGTAAACATAACAATGAAATAAACAATTACAAACAATATTTACACTCATTATTAAAATAGAACAAGACGATGAACCAACCTGATGAACTCGTATCGCGTTTTTCAAGTCCGATTGAGTTTTACGAATATCTTCTTTTATTTCATTAGATACTTCCATCATTACTACAAGGTTACACGAAACTTTACTTATAAATAAATACGTAGTTTTATCTCATATGCTCCTGATTAAAAATTTCAAAAACGATATGTTCAATATGAAATAACTCCAGTTTTGCAAACAGTAAAAAGGAAGCGCATAATAATTTGTCTTATTACTTCCCAAAAGTTGAGTTCATTGAATATAATTATATAATAGTACAAAAAATATGATTTACACTCAATAACACCACTTTCATTTTCCTTATTAATATTTTTTTTAATATCTTCAACAACTTATCCAATTTCAGTACAGTACTACACTTGTAAAAAAATTCAATGAATAGGTATTTTTATTAGGAGGTGTTTACACTAGTCTATCGGAATAAAGAACTTATACATTGCTTCATAAATTGAACTAGAGATGCTCACTGTTCTTAGATTACAATTCTAAGTTTTTTCTCAAAAAGTCTTGCAACTTACCCTAAACTGTCGTCAGTCGGTACATCCATCGAGAATGGGTACTAAATTTATTTTAAATGTATCGTGCAAAAAAGGAGCTAACTAATAAAGATAAAGATTTATTAGAAGCGTAAAAAAGCTTTATTATGATATTTTAAAAAATAATAATAAATCAATATCAAATAATCTGTTTGGCTGTCTAAACGCGAATAATTCTTAAACTTTAAATGGATGTCGATAAAATTTAGTAATAGTTTAAGACATTATGAAGGACTTTTTATTCTGGGAAAATATATTACGCGACTTTTATTCCGGAAAAACGCTTTTACGTAAAAGCTACAATTATAAATAATTATGTCACATCTCATAGCCAATATTTAGATAGTTACTAGCTTTTGCTCATGGCTCTTCTCGCATTAAGTCAGTTCATAATATTAAGTTTACAGTCTCTTACAATAATTCTGTATATTTTAGTCAATAACGATTTTTTGTTTTTGTAGATTGTTCCAAATTCTGATCTTAGAGTTATATGTAATGAATTGCGAAGATGGCAGGTAATGAGACGGGCAGAGCCAGCCATTGATTTACGAATTGCTTCAGGTCACAGTTTATTGCGAGCCTAATGGAAGTGTTGAATAACTTACCAATAAATTACAATTCCGGAGTATCTGAAATAGGACATAATCTCTGAAGCAGACCTCTGAACCATAGAGTATGTTATAGACACTCTGAACGCAATTTGTGTTCTGATATCTGAAGTAAGCAGAAGTTTAAAGACATTTGAAGACGTCTTCACACTTCGTGCGGATTGCGGTGTGCTGTCGATTGTAATTCGTAATTCATAATTTTGATATTTGTAAGATTTTACCTCCTCTCTGCCTTAAGATTTTATTGTTTGTTATGGTTCTGAAGTCACATAAATTTAATGATTGGTGATTTTCGTGTTTTCTGGGCACTACGAATAGGTGGATACATTAGTTATTTTCTCTAAACATTTCAGAAACGTGTTAACATAAAATTTACTTTCCTAAAATCTAGGATAGGACGAGATGACCAGCTGAAATAGTATTGTGTCTTGGACGCGTGAATAGTAAAATATTGTGGATGAAAATATAACCTACTAACAATGTCTGTAAAGCGACAAGCAACGACAGAATTAAATCACGAAAATTGGGATCAGGAAGACCCCGAGGAACAGGACGAAGTCGGTACATTTAAGACTGCGTCTAAGGAAGCGCTAGAAAAGCGCGTGATAAGGACAGCAAAAAGGCGAACACAGGCTTCTGGTGATGAAGTAAGTCAATTTTAAATCTAGTGAATGTGTGAACAGCTATAACAATGGTTTCTTATGGATAAGAAATACTATAACTTTAATAGATTATAAATTATTGATAAACGGAATTTAATGTTATTCAATCAATAATTTTTCATGTATACATACATAGATAGTATCACGCTATCCCGTAGGGGTAGGCAGCGGCTATAAATTGCCACTTTGCACGATTCTGGCATACCTCTTTCGCTTCCTCCACCATAATTCTTTTCATGCATTCCTGCTGGTTCTGGGTAATAATTTTTCATATGTTAAGAATTAAGTTAAATGATTTGCTCAAATGATCTTTGGGGTAGGATCATAAAATAATATGGTAATGAATGTCTTTTATCATCTCTATTCGCTCTATTTCATTAATTCCATTTTATTTAATTAAACAAAGTAAGCCAGTCACTAGTAAAAAAAAAATTTTCAGCATCTTTTTGGTTGAACAAGTTGTATGTTTCAAGTGCCGGAAACTTTTTAGTTTCCAAGCCTGAATCAGGCACTCAAACAATGTTTAATAGACTTTTGTAGTTTTAATAATTACAATACATTAATTGTTTCAGACTAAAAGGCGTCTTCAGTGGCTTTGGTGGCTTCAATAAAACTCAACCTTCATCATTTGATTTCCTGGCAAATTTAACTAACGGCAACAAGAATGCTAACAATGATAAAACAACTAAAAGTGATACACCTGTATCAAGCAATCTGTTTTCGAGTAAACCTGGTATTTTTGGCACCACTTCTTCACCTGTGAAGAGTTTGTCAGGTTCTTCAAATACACAAACTACAGGCAACTTGTTTAGTACTTCACCTATAACATCATCTTCAGTTTTCACAGCTATAAAAGCAGATTCAACAGTTAAAGACTCACCATTTAAAATACAACCTGCTACGAGTTCAGGAGATGCTAATGCAGATAATTCCCAACTTTCAAAGGTAGCCGCCACTTCACCAGTAACATCCAATATATTTGGCATATCATCAACTAGTGGCACCGCAACTATTCCAGGGAAATCACTATTTGCTTCAACTAATAATACTTTATTTAAAACACAGCCTACAAGTTCAGCTGCAGTATTAAATACAAATTCTGCAACAAACATAAACAATGCAGAAAAAAAATCTGATGACAAGAGTAATGAAAAGAAAATTACATACTACACTAAACTGAAAGGTTTAAATGAATCAGTATTAGACTGGATTAAAAAACATGTAGAGGAAACACCTCTGTGTATATTGACACCAATATTTAAAGACTATGAGAAATATTTAAAAGAGATGCAAGATGAGTATGAGGGAAAGGACAAAGAAGAATCAAGTGAAGTGTCAGTCAAAAATGAAAAATCCCAAAGTGTGGCACCAACATTGCAAAATAACAAATTGCCTCAAAGCAGTAATAATATTTCATCTGGTATGCTTGCGTCTAAAACAGACTCACCAACTGCAAAGCCATCCATTTTGGAAATCAAAATAATACCTCCACATTTGCAGAAAAGCCATCAGGATTTTCTTTTGGAATTAACTCATCTTCAAGTGTTACTTCTACAACAAGTGCTGGATTCACATTTGGAAGTAGTAGTGCTGCTAAGCCTATAACTACTGCAAGTGCAGGGTTCACATTTGGAAATAAAATTTCCAATGTTAGTACTGGAACTGCAGGTTACACTTTAGGAAATAATTCTTCTACTAGTGTAACTACCACTGCGAGTACAGGTTTTACCTTTGGTATAACATCAACTTCTTCAGCCACAACAACCACTGCTTCGCCATTTTCACTATCACCTAGTAAAACTATTAACACCAATGGTACGGCTTCATTTCAATTTGGAACTGGAAAACCATTTAGCTTTAGTTCAAACATTACCCAAAAGCTGAAAACACTAAATCTAATGATGATGCTCAAGAAGAAGAAGATACCCCACCAAAAGTTGAATTCACTCCTATTGCTGAAGAAAATAGTGTATTTGATAAACGCTGCAAGATTTTTGTTAAAAAAGATGCTAACTTTGTAGATAAAGGAGTAGGTACACTTTACATTAAAAAAATTGACAATACTGACAAACATCAGTTGCTTGTTCGTGCCAATACAACCTTGGGCAATGTTTTGCTCAATTTGAGACTTTCGTCAGCTATACCAACACAAAGAATGGGTAAAAATAATGTAATGTTAGTGTGCATTCCAACTCCAGAGGCAAAGCCACCCCCAACACCAGTGTTGGTAAGAGTGAAGACATCTGAAGAAGCTGATGAATTACTAGAAACAATCAATAAATATAAGTCTTAAACACAATTTACGATTGATTCCATGATTCTGGTTTTAAAAATCCGTAAATAAAATTTTCAATATGTAATTCCAGTGAATATTATATCAATGATGGTGAAATGTGTTTTATTTCATTCTTTACTAGAGATTAACGGTTTCTTTCATTTATCCCCCATCTCTACCAGTAACGACATTTTTTTGGGTAGCTATCTTACTATCTAAATGCACCAATAGTTGATTAGGTACAGTATTTGGTTGTATCCAAATCAAGTCCTATAGGAGTTCTAACATTTTCCTTAGTAAGTCATTTTGATCACCGCGAAAATAAATATTTTGGTTAAAATTTAAAAATATTTATGCATGGACGAAATGGATTCCACTTATTTTTTACGACCGGCATGTTCATCAAAACAATAATACTAATTTAGGATTTTTTTTCCTAATTTACTCTTAACTTCAACCTAAGTATTAAAAAGGGGAGTAAAATAGAGGAAGAACTAAACCGCTCAACCCATTGTACTAAAGAGTAGCATGGAGACATCACGGTTCCTGAGAGTGGATATGACATGTTCATTCAGTAAATTGGTAAAAATATGAAATAGAAGATACTGAACTCCTATACAGTAGTAAATTGTCAGGGATATCATGAACCCCAATGAATATCAATAAAAATAGAAGAAAAACAAGAATTCTTATATGAACTCATTTCGTGGTATAAAAAAGAACTAAAATATATTTTGTACTAGCTTCCGCCCGCAGCTTCGCCCGCGTGGATTTCGGACTTCAAAAATGGAGGAGGTGCTCAATTTGTCGGGGTGTTTTTTAATGTATGGTGGTATGCAGGTGGTCCGATTGTCCGGTCAGGGTCTGATGATGGGATCCTAGTGAAATCGAAGGAAGCATATAGCATGATTCAGTATTCACGCGTGATGGCTTATTATTAGCGTATTTCATGTATAACTTTGGTGTTTCTATACCGATTTCTATGATTCTTTTTTATAGAATATTTAATAATGTTAATTAGGGATGACTGAGACTGTTATAAACGTAAGAGTAGACAAATATAATGAGAAAGCTTCGAACTGCTAAGCTATCGGAAGTTACACGTGTTATTGTGAGTCAACCATAAAAGATAGACATATGCTGTCGTGGGATATTTTTTATATAATTTTAAGGAGAACATTTCCGTCATACATGGTTTCTGTGTAGTTTTAACCATTTAGGTTGCACACGCGACGGAAGGTTGTAAAATGGAGTAACTTCTCCCGTTTTCCCAACATTTCCCTTCACTGCTCTGCTCCTATTAATTGTAGCGTGATGAAAAGTATACTATAACCAGCTCAGGAGTATGAAAAATAATTGTACCAAGTTTCGTTAAAATCCGTCGAGTTCTATAACGGTTATACAGACAGACAGACAGACAAAAATTTTACTAATTGCATTTTTGGCATCAGTATCGATCCCTAATCACCCCCTGATAGTTATTTTGGAAATATATTTCATGTACAGAATTGACCTCTCTACAGATTTATTATAAGTATAGATTAAGAACACAAAATATGTTTTGCAGTTATCAACAGCAACAATATATTTAGGTTTTCATGGGTAGGCCAGTGAGCGAAAGATAGTGCTTTCATAAAAATGATTTATTTTCTATTCTTATTAGTTACAATATTACCTACAGGACAGATAGCACTCCCATATAAGCACTATGCATAGTGCATATCTAACAATTTGAGTTTTGATTCATAAATGAATTTATTAAAAGTTACATAAATGTTAAGATAATTAATTATATGTTTATCTCAATACATTAAATTTTGAAAATTATAAACACATCTATATTATATTTTATATCATAGAACAATAATTTATATTTTATTGCATTAATAAATTCTTTATGCAACTTATAAGCTAGTGCGAATAATTATATATTTTACTTCAAGTACTGTTGCTGTAATTTGTTGACATTTGACCTAAGCCCATTTGGATTCTATGCATATGAATCTCAACATTATTCTGAAATAATTTTTGATATTGAGGTTTTAGCTTCATTTTAATCTGATCCATCGTCCCTTGCAGAACACTTAACTCATAAGCATTTTGATCAGAATCTGCCAAACTTTTCACTTGAAGCATAAGAGCAGTAAGGTCTGTAATGAGATCTATCAATGAAGAATCTTTAACTGAATTATTATTATTTTTCTCTACCAGCATTGAAGCTTCTTCTCGGCATTTCTCTCTTAGATGTGATGGGGCCAACATTGCAGCTAAACAAAGAACCCTAGTGCTATCTGTTGACAATATTGTTGTATATCATTGATATAACTTTGCAAATCCATATTAATTCTTTCTAAATCAATGACAACTGCTGCATATTTTCTTTCAAAATCTTCAGGCATTCTTTGACCAAAAGATTTCTTTTTCTGCTTCACAATTATATTCATTCAACTTATTTATTTTACCCGTTTTTGCATTCAATATTTTCTTAATTTAACAATAAGTTCTAAAATGGAAATGGATAACTCCCAATTGTTGATTCCATATGTTTGGCAATGTCTGAGCATCCTATTAAGGGGTCTCCTTGAGAGTGAATTTGGAGTTTCATAGAGATTTAGAATTTCTTGCATAACATATCGAGGTCTGAACTTGCGTGATATACTTGCTAAGCTTATAGTATCAGGTGGTTCATTGGATAAAACTTCATAATCGGGAACTGAATGTGTTCCTAATTTAGGCCTTTCAAATGTTATTCTGTAGGTATTGTTAGATGTGTCAACAGCATCTATACAACCAGTAAACAAGCCATCTTGTGGTTTCGTAATCTGGCTGTAACTTTTGTCCCAACTACTAACTGCATTGGGATTTCATTTGGCAAGTCTTTCGCATAAATCTGCAGATTTTCGTTGTTGTACATATCTTATCATTTTTCTCTTCCTTTCTAATTCCCTGCATTCTTCAGCAAAAAAGCTTGAGAGCACCACCGGCGTTTGCCCATCACCCTCCGGAATTTCGTCCATTGTGATTGACTTAATTTTCGACTAGACAATTGGGGGAATGATTCCTTAAGGCAAATCATAAAATCATTTTCTCCATCAAACAATGCTTTGTCAATGTTGCTATAAAAATATTCAAAACATACCCATTTATGTGCTTTGGGTAATTTCAATAAATTGCGCAATCTCATGCCTATTCTATGACCAGATTTAGCATCAGGTGACTGATTAACTAATGTATCAGGTTTATCATCAAATTTGTCAGAATTTCTCTGAACTTTGTGGGTGATTTCTGTTTCTTCGCACTAGATGGTTTTGCTGGGTGTTTTAGATAGGATCTTTGGAGTTCGCTTTGGTGATTGCCTTGGAGGTGAAGTATTCACAAATTCATCCACAAAAATAAATCTATTTTTCTTTCGGATACGAGCAGGCATACCTCTAGCATTCAATTTTTGCACGGGTTCACTAGGCGTTGGCTTTGGCGGCAATTTGGTGCCGACTCTATGCAACAAGAGCGGCAGGCCCAAAAGCTGGTGGTTCCTCTTCTTCATCATGAAAATCCATATCCATTGGCTCATCTTTAATTTTATATTGAGTCCTTGGCGGACTGTTTTCACCATCATTCTCTCCTGAAAACACAAAGATCACTTTATATAATGCTTACAACAATGTTTCAGGATATATATATTTTTTTATATTTACGATAAAATACTCCAGCAAAGTAGTTTGATTTAGAAAATTCAAAATATAGACTACATACTAGGTGTCATTTCACTGGCAAATTTAAATTTTTTCAAATTTTGAATCTTGCGAACCAATTAAAATTCAAAATTGTGAAGCACTATAGGTGAGTTCATCATTTCAAAATTACTGCTAAGGAATTATTCATTATATTATTGACAGACGACATATTTTTAGACACAAATTACGGCAAATCAAGTAAGAAATTATAAACAAAACTTACTTTCTGATTTATCCGCCATGTTGGTGTCGTAAATTTTGATTCAAGTAAATACGAAGCGCCAAGATAAAACGTTCGGATACGTATTGAAAAATGGGTTCTTAGCACATTTCATTATCATGTATAATTCATATAAAATCTAAGTTCTAGACAGTTTATTTCCTTACTATGTATTTAAGTGTATGAATATAGTTTTACCAGCTTTGATCATCTAGAAAGGACGCGCCATGTACTTATTAGTTATTACCTCGAAATGGAAATTCTGTAATTTTCAATATACATAGAAAATGCAACACATATATTATAAAGCGCATTGAGGTGAGATCTGTTAGGTAAGATCGTATGGCTAAAACTTTTAGAAAATAAATAAATAAGTAAATCCATAGCTCTTTTCTCTTTGGTTAGGCGCTGTTTACGTTTGGTTGGACAGTTTGTAGAGTAAGTTGCGGTTATACTTGGTAAAATAAATTTAAAACAATAGATGTAACCGTCTTGCCAAGCTTCAACCCAAAGAACCACTGCTGCAATGATATCATAGGCTGGATCTATAATAAAATTTTCCACTTGACACGCTGCTAAATGTCTAGAGATATGGTGACGGACGTGACGGTGTTAATTACTATTTACTATAATTGCAACATGTATGAAGCTTAAATGGATATCAGTTTTTTTTAAAGATATCCGATCGCCCATTCTGAAATTTGTATCGAATGACATTGACAAGTCGTGAACATCTCCAACCAATGACTAAATATGTTTTTTTTCGACCCGAGGTTGTCAAAGGTTATTGACGTGTTCTTGTCGGTCGTGGTAAAGATATTATCTTTCTATTTTCTACCCTCCTTTTTTTTTTTGTTTTTTGTTCGCTTCATTTGGTAAGTCATCTTTTGAATATTTAATAGTTACTTTTTTGTTGTTTGTCCCCTTTATAATATGGATGTTTGTGAAGACGAGCCTCCTGATGGGGGAGGTGGGGTCAACCCTGCCATTGTTGCTTCCTTATCCTCTAATACACTTGTTAAGAAAGCTTCTAAACGTCCTAATATAGATCCTGGTATTTCTAACATTACTTCAAAAGAACATCTCACCCTTTTGTCCATCCAAGATAGTTATACATGCCCCGACTTCGATGACATTTTTTTTACTCTGATTTAGATAAAGGCCCTTCTTAGTCCATATTTCACATGAAGCAGACTCCGTCATACAACCTCTCAAGTTGGCTAAAATGTTGTTTCAAGGAAAAGTCCCTGATATTGTTCAGGGGCATTAAACCTGTGGGTCGTGGTAAGATTTCGGTTCTGTTCAACTCTGCTGAATCGGCCAATAATTTAATTAAGTCCCAGTTAATCTCTGCTAACAAATTAACCGCCTCGATTCCAAAATACCATATTTCACGTATGGGCATAGTCAAAAACATTCCCACGGACTGGTCTATGGACGAGTTTATTTCGGGGTTGCATTACCCTGACCACTGTGGTAAAGTTATTAAAGCCCGTCGCCTTAATAAGAAAGTTATTAAAAATGGCGTCACCGAGTGGGTCCCTTCTACTACAGTAGTTTTAACTTTCAGAGGCCATTCTCTCCCTGATAGAGTTTTTGTTTTATTCCTCCTTGCCGGTATCGCTTTACCTCCTCCCCACTATTCAGTGTCGGCAATGCTGTCGTTTTGGCCACGTTGCTTCACAGTGCCGATCCCAGCCTAGGTGTTATCGTTGTGCCCAGCCACACAGAGGCAACACTTGTTCTGTCCCTGATAGTCAAGCTACTTGTCTTTTCTGCTCTGGTTGTCATATGGCTACCTTCCCCAATTGTC
>NW_023592512.1:0-12992 GCF_014839805.1 Manduca sexta | reverse complement strand
CCTCCAGTACTCCCTGCCAAGCAGTATCTGGAAACCAAAGGACATGGCACAATTTAGACTCAAACATGTGAACACTTGCAATCCAAGCGACACATCATTATCCATGGATAGCAGGCAGTGCCGGAATGTATGATAACATCCAAATAATGCCCGTAAACAATGCCGCCGTGCCGCCTAAAATAAAAAGGTAACATATACTTATTGCAAAAATATTTACATGTAGTCAAATAGCCAGAATAATATTATTAGAACTAGCTTTTGCTCGTAGTTTCGCCCGTGGAAAAATATTCCGGGATAAAATTCCCATTACATATTTTCCGAGGATAGAATATATTTATAATATATTATATTTTAAAACATTCTAAGAGGAACAATTCTGTCATACATGATTTTTGCATAACTTTAGCTAGAAGAGTACAATAGGTAAGAAATCATTTTAAGACAATAACATTTGGAATGATTGTATTATATGGAAGTTCGACGTTTTAGAAGTAAAAAGGTGTTCGGTGTTGATTACTGAAATATTGGCATGATAGGATAGCTATTTTTACGATAGAAATACCATAGGGCACACGGTTAGTGGGTATAAATAACAAATGCTTACCTTTTGAAAAAAATACACTTATCATAAAACAAAAAATATTGTACAAAGTAAATTCAAAACTATAAAAACAATAGTACTGTCCACGGAGTGTTTGTGAAAACGGCGTAATCACCAAAACCATCTTCATTGGTAAACCAACTGACCTAAAAAAATATTATAAATTATGTCTCAATTACTGGAATCACAAGTATCCACAATAAAACGCGTGGTACAAAGCCTACCTTTAAAAGCACTAAAACAAGTGTTGCGTCAATAATAAATAAATAAATTGCTTGGAAAACCACGCCGTCCAATGCAACCATGTTGGAAGACCCATTATTTT
Organism: Manduca sexta; assembly: GCF_014839805.1. Classification (NCBI taxonomy): domain Eukaryota; kingdom Metazoa; phylum Arthropoda; class Insecta; order Lepidoptera; family Sphingidae; genus Manduca; species Manduca sexta. The sequence continues at coordinate 12,066 of NW_023592512.1, read as the reverse complement.
CATTGTTTCCTGAAATGAATAAAAAAGCATGACAATGTAACAAAGATAAGTATAGTAAACTGCATATCTGATATGTTATTGTATAATATTATATTATTCAAACCTTTAATTGAAGTTCTTTCTCTGTTGTAATAGCTCTTACTATGTTTACCGCTGTGTAGCTGAAACTAAGTAATATAAAGGAAGGGAACAAAAATTGCAGTGCTTCTACAGCTAAATCTTCTACATAGCTTGGATGAGGATATCTTTGTATTTGCACATTAAATTGCCGTATTTCTTCTTTGCCAGTTAATCGTGCAATTAATTCGGTAGATATAGAATGCTGTAGTGCTATAAACATTTCGATTACGTATCCTGTAAGAAAAAATCAAATATAAATTTTGGTCATGTAGGTACATAACAGTCTATAAATAATTTAATAGATAAAAGTGGTACTAATACTAATATAAAACAAATCAGCATTTTTTTTATCTGTATGTTTTTCTGTTGTTTGTCAGCGTACATCACCGAAACTTTTAAATGGATTTTCATATACTTTTCCCTGGTGGACAGAGCGTAATTGGGGGCAGAATACAGCATTGTTTCATTAAAATCAGTTATAATAAATGTGAAAATAACTATTTTCATGAGAAAGAAAATTGCTATATGCAGTACCTGGATCGTTACCACCTGCCCAGGAGAATGGAAACCGTGGTCCTGGAAATTCAAATGCCGGAAAAACAGAATCTGTTCGCCACGTGCGCCCACCGCGCCCCTAAAACGAATTTAATCGTAGTCTTTCAGGAAACCTTAATTCATAAGACAAATCCATAGGCAGTTCCGTGGCACCTGAAACATAGTAAAGACATTACTTGAATATTTTATGTATTGCATCATTATCTTAAAAGATTATTAAGTAACTTAAGTTTAACTTGATAGGTATATACCACCTTGCACTTAGTATGCTATACTACGTGATCGTTTAATTTAGACTTTGTATAAAATTTGATTATTGAAATAGATAATAATATAAAAAATCCACTACACCCTTTTACGGGCGCAAATTTCATCTAAGTCCAATTGATGGGTACATTCATAATATCTTATAAATATTTAAACACCCAAGAAAAGTGGAATACTAACCATAAAGTGAATCGTGAAACTGTACTGCAGCTACAACTTCTCGCGCAATTGGCTCTGAACTGTAGATTCCTCTTAGAGCCTCGCTATTGTTGTATCCATCAACTCTGATTATCAACTTCAATATATCATGAATTGTACTATTTTCATTTATACCAGGTGGTAATGTCACATTAGCTAAATTTGGTGGCCAGGTCATATTGGAGAGATCAGGCCATTCAGGTGGCAAGGTTACATTGGAGAGGTCAGGCCATTCGGGTGGCCAAGTTACACTAGGAAACTCTATCGAATCAGGTGGCCAGGTTATGTTCGAAAGATCTGGAAAGTCTGGCCACTCTGATATGTCAGGGAATCCTGGCATTGCCTCCTCTAATATTGGAGCTATATTTCTAGCATTCTGAGTAATCAAGTTAGCCATCGCACTTCTTACCACATCTTCCAGCATTGGACTTTTCGGAGAGTAGGCAATTGACATTCGCGTTAAATTCATAACCATTCTGAAAAATATATAAGAGTCTAATTTCAATTTCTTTTATTTTAAGAGTATCGTATAAACTATACAATATACAAGGAACCTAACTTAACCCTGCAAATCAACTCTCCAGCGCACTTCGGCGACTATTGTAAGTAGGTAATATACATAATATCAAGAGATTATTAGTAAATTCTGAGTACATGAAGACTTAAATATAAAAATGTTTACAGTTTATTGTACTCTGTTATCAGTAGCTAGGTACAGATATTTGACTTGGATTTTACTATAATTAAATTAATTAGATTTTATTATTATAGTTATTTATAATTTCGATCTAGATGTCTTTTTGTAAAAGCAAAAACATGAACTAAATCAAACCATACTTACAACACATCGAGGGAATGATTGAGACTATAAGCGGGTATTGGCGGAAAGTGACAGAATCCCGTTGAATTGGTTCAATCTGCCAACGCAATATAAGCACCAGTGTTGTTGTTAACACCGGCAACAACACTTCTGTGGCGGTTTGTAGCGGATGACGCCATTGTTGCAGGAAATTTTTCCACATTAACAAACGGAATTTTGTAAAGGCATTCGCCTCCCGCTTTATCGATGTCCTCATATTTTTTTGCGTTTTAATTCCTGCATTACAAATTGACATTTATTCGTTTGCAAGCATGATTTATCAAAATGATAATAGAATATGCGTAATGTATAAGTGAAATAAAATCATGAAAAATGGAAATGTCTGTCGTAATAATGTTATCACTTGTTATTTAATTAATAGACTACAATAAGGACGGAATACCTAACGTCGTCGTGTAACTGATAGCTTGTATTTTAAAACGACCAGGTAAGGTTTATTTATTTATTAATTAATAGACACACCAACGATTTATCACACAAAAATATGAAATATCCACAATATAAGGTACTTATTCTAGGTGACAAATCTTTACAGGTATATACAACACTATTGGCTAAATATTTTTTTGTCTAACAGAAAATTGAAATCACATATATAAACTAAATGCAAACTTAAAATCTTTTAAACTACAAAATTATGACTTAGTCTAATTAAATTAAAATATTAAATTTCACACAGGTACAACATAAACTAGAATTACAATTGAAATAAATAATTATATTTTTAGAATGTAATATAAAAAAAAATTAGCTTTGGAATCTTAAATAGTTATAGAAGAATTATAGGAGAAAAAATTTATAGATATTATCATAATTACTGTACAAGATTTCATAGCACCTCCTGCGAAATTGGCAAACACTATTTATAGTAAAGATATCGAGTTCACCAAGGGGGTTCATCTCGTTATAGAACTTTGCTAGTCTATTTAGGGGGCATATTTGCCTAAATTGGTTCTACTGCGAGGTAAGGAAAAGTTTGAGATGAAGGGAATCTTGGTAAGGTGCGAGGAACGGAAAAATTTAATCGCTACAACAATTCGGACGATATCATGTCTCCATGTATCAGTTTGTATAAAGTTATAATATTGCCCGCTTTACGTATGGCTTCCAAAGAATCCGTCTTAAAGTGTGACAACCTCACTGGGTATCCTGCTCGGTACGGACAGGTGCGATCTTTGAAAGCCAAAAAACGAGTAAAGTTCCGTTGAAGGCGTTCGACTTTTAATGATTTATGTTTATTATACGTTGGATTCCATATGTGGGAGGCGTATTCCAAGTTACCCCGCACTAGTGAATTATATAGAACTATTAAGGTGTTAGGATATTTAAAATCTTTGCCGACCCGTTTTAAGAACCTCAACAGTCGCCAAGATGTTTTTATAATTTGGTCCATATGTAGATTAAAGTTTAACTTTGAATCTACAACACACCATTGCTGTGGTTTTATTTAATGCAATTCCGTTTATTAAATAAATAGAATTTATAATATTTCTGTTTCTAGTTAGCCTAAGACGTGCGCATTTCTCAGCATTTCAAATCATTTTATTATTAATGCACCAATCTTGAGTGGAGTCTAAATCTGACTGAAGTAGTGTGACATCGCTTTGGGACAGTATATGTCTGTATAGTTTCAAGTCGTCTGCAAGAAATTTTAAAGAACCCCGGTGAGAGCCTTGGGGTATGCCTGACTTGACAGTAAATGACAATGGAACGATAGACGAGAGCCGTAACACACTGAGCTTGATTCTCTAAGTAGGAACCCAACCAATGCAATAAAGATCCGTGAATGCCATAACATTTTAGTTTAGACAATAATAACTTATGGTTAACTTTATCGAACGCGGAACTAAAGGTTGTTAAACTTGTAAAGTTATCATTAAGCGGCTCACTAGGTACAGAGCCGCCTGATGGTAGATTACATCAACATTCAACATCATTAAGCCCAACGGTCATAAACGCCGGAATTATACCGAATACCTCCCTAGTATGGCAGACTGGGGTCAATTGGAACGACTTTGGGAAATAGTCTTGAGTGATGTCAATATTCATTCTATCTAACCAGTAATTATCTCAAACTAAATCGAAATTATATCACTATGAAATAACAGCACTAATTTGGATTATTCAGTGCACGTTACTTTGGACTTTAATTAAAAACATGTATTTTTATTGAAAGTTTCATTCTGATTACCTATAATGCAACACAATATTTATTGTCGTTTTTATAAGCCTTATCAAATAAATTCCGCAGTTTTTTAAGTTTTAACTACTAATTTCCTAATATTAATTTATAAGATTTAAATACCTTGCTTGGATATGAAAAACAATCTGGAAATAAATAACATGCGTTTCAATTGCCCCGCACCCCCATTTTCATTATTTTATAAAATAATATATGGTTCTATGTTAATATTTACTACAATAATCTCTACTGGGACAATAAAAGTAATGGTAACCATCAGCTAAGATGTAAATAAAACAATACTTGTATAGTAATACAAAATTAAATAGTCTCAAATTATTTACTTCACTTATCAAAAAAACAATACAATCCTATAAACATATTAGATGGTCATTACGTTCCAACACACAAGTAGCTCCTTTTCTCCCTAAAAAACTTCTTCACTATAAATAACCGTTTGTCAATTTATCTTATCTAAATTAATTCACGTTTTTGGTTCCAGTCTCCCCTACCTGTCTTTAGAAGTATATTCAACTACCTCTGCTTTGTGTACCGTTCCATATGCGATAATTAGTTTTAAGCGTCAATGCTTTGCTAAATAAAAACAATATCAATAAGTATTTATCGTTATTACAAAACATTGCAACAGACATTGAAATGCGTGTTGGACATTAGCGAATTAAATAATAATACGTTTAATATTTTCTTTTAAATCCATACACAAATCCTTGATAAAATGATAAATAAAGATATTGAAACAATATTTTAAAAGGCCACAACGTTTCAATCTACCAGAAAACTTATTAGATTTATCAAGTAATCACGACCAGGGCCTTGAATGAATATGGGTATGAAAGTACAATGAGAAATTTACTCTTCATTCTTTTCATATCGACCGGACCGCCCAACGCGTTATGTCGGCGACTATAACAAAATGTGCTTAATGAACCCTGCGTCATAATAAAATTACCACGTTATCAATCTCTCGTAACATAGATCATGCACAAAATATGCTTGTACTGATCAACACAAAATCTGTGCTTTCCTATTAATTTTAAAAACCTATCAGGTAATGTTGGTATTAGGATATTTGAATGTGTCCGGATACCGACTACAATTATTGGCAAGGTGTAAAACTAGCCATAGGAGGCCACGTGAATGTATCGCGTTCTGGGATTAGCGTGTGTATATCACGTTTCGAACAGGTCCGCTTGATTATATCGATTAGCAAAGGATAATAATCACTTAGCAATCGATACTGCCCGGACGCTATTAGCCACTTACCACTGGACACATACGGTTTACTTATTTCACCGTATCTTTATAAAAAAAAATAAAGCGCACTAAATTGGTAAGGGTTTTTAACTATGTTATTATATTTAAGGACGTAAGTAAACTTGTCAAACATTTCCTTTATAGTGAAAATAGTCTCGTCTAATACTTATTCATTATTATGTTTAGTTTATTTAAAGCTTTATCCTAAAACTATTATTAGGAAATAATAATTATTATTTAGTGGATGGAAATGTAGGTGTTTATTACAAAATATTATGATGCTGAAAGGATTCGATGAGCCCGTTATCAACATTTCGGGAAATTTCGCATTATTTTATTAATGAACGTTCTACTATTGACAAAATCCTCGTCAATATAAAGGAGACCATGGAGTTAGAATACGACGGTGCAAGGAACATCCTAAATATATCAGCATTCAGGACTCATTATTAAAAACAGCTTAGTTTGCTTAATAGAATATGTATTATAATCATACTACAATGATTATAAAGCTGTTACCAGTGTCGTAACTAGGGAGGTGCCAGTGGCGCCCAGGTTCACTCTGAGGGACTCTGGAGAGACGCAAACATACCTAGATCAGGCCTTGCTTTGGATCATATATCGTCGCAATTATAGGAACTAGCATCAGGCGCATAAAATGCTAGTCACAGCATTATCTTTTATTATTATCATTACCTTTGGCCGATAAATTATAACATATCATGAACAAAACTAAAAAATTAATTATGATTCAATAATTTTATACAGACACCTAAATCACTTACGGTTTAATGAAATATTGTGTTCTAATTACATTTGGAGAACAAAAAATAAACCCAAACAATGAATACTATGCATAGAATTAATCAATAAATCGCGCACACACTGTTTCTATACGTCTATAGTCACTAGCATATTGAAATACTTGACTAACAACACAATAGCATCTCACGCGCACCTGTCGATTACTGTCCTGTACCGAGCCTACGCACTTGTTCGCCTCTTATCAACATTAGATAACAAACATCGCAAAGATAAAGCTTCTGAATTCAATACTGAACTGTTGGCATATAGGTTGTATTTGTTTTAACAAATGAGAAGAACCTATGAGTCAATAATTCTGAGTAATCACAATTACCCATACTTCTTGTCAGTTCTCGGTGACTTATAGAATTTTTTTAAGTTGGTCCACACCTGATGTTTGGTCGAAAATAAAATCCAACGTGACTACACTCTGTGTATCAGATGTAACGTATTTATTTCCGCGTTACAGCAAAAAAATGCTCGCTACACAAATGGTGGCTTACGTTCGATGTGCATTCAAATAGGTGCAGTGCATCTTTTAACTACACTGGCAAAGCCGCTCTCTAAGTACTCTGTTATAACCAGCCCCTTTCTAGCACTTATAAAATAGCGAATATTATACTTACGATATGACTTTATGGAGAATGAAACTGACAGGGTTTAACTATAATGAGAAAACAAAATGTTCTTGGTTCTAAGTAATTTTATCTATATATATGTTCTCACTAATTCAAATAATATGATTAATTAACTTATTAATATATTGCTGCCTCGGTAACGTGGTTGTATTGTGTACGCCCTTTACGGCTACCGTGCTGAGATCTCTGGTTTGATTGGTTATTGGGTTATTTTATATCAGCCCGGTCTCTAGAATTGTGCCGGATATACGGCAATAGACTTACTCGCTTTTACATGGGACCTAACATAGTTATTTCCTGGTGTAATATGGGTTGTCGTGTAACATCTCTGTTTACTCCAAGTATGAAAAAAGCGTGTTTCTTAATGTTATGTACATACGTATGTACATATCTTAATACAAAGCCGGGATACGAGCGAGGAGGCCACCTAAAATTTTGTAGTGGAATAGGGTTGTGGACTAGTACCGCCGCGGTGAACTCTTTTTACCGTGGGGAAAAACGCGTTTCACAAAGTTTACGGCCCAATATCCACAATCGGCAGAATACCATCATTCGAAAGGGCATTGGGCTGAGCCCCTAAGACTATGAACTGCCTATACAGGCATATCAACCAAAACCGACGGTGGCTTTCTTCGCCCCCATATAATATGGCACCAGGATCTTGTTACACTAGCACTTGCGCGGAACCTTTCATGCACGACTCCGTACAGCGAAGGCACATCTTTGACGTCTATGATAGCGGGGGGGCGTATTGTCTTCCACTCCGATGTCACTTGATGTGAGCGGCCCCCTACTGCGCCTCTATCTACCATACCGTTCGTAACAGGCGACTAATAGCGTACATTGGGGTTATTCGACATACATTCGGGATTGTATGTTCGTCAAAGTGACATATGATTTTTTATAAATAACGTTTTTATTATATAGGTAGGTATATTAAAGTACTTTGAAAATCAATGTAGTAAAAATATCTCATTCACTAATTTCAGTGGTTTGTATTGTGTGGGTTTTATCTAACAGTGACGCACCTAAAATACTTAAGTTACACCTGCTCGTTGAATCACGTTTCTGTTTTTAGTGCAAATCAAGTACCTGTGTACCAAACAGAACGAATCGTTTACTAGTACTCGAGGAACGATGATGACAAGACACTTAAACATTTCACAAATACGTTCATCGTTATCAAGGAGTACCTTGTTAATACTTATTAATTGCTTACATACGAATGTACTGTCGCTTGCAATATAGAGTTCGCAGATTTTTTAATATAATATCTATGTGTGATATGGCGGTGTTATAAATAAATATTGTCGTGGGTAATATTCGGCCTTATTAACATCTACATTTAGAGAGGCTCTACATCGACGAGTGCCAAGTATAAAGTTACATGCAAAATAGCTTGTTTACGGGAGAGCGCATAAAAAGAAAAGATGTGTTATTATTAAATTTTTCAGACAAATTTTAAATAATATCAGTAATTATAATATATGTTTATAATTTGTAAGTTAATACAAATATTTTATGAGATGTTGCAGTTATTCGTATCTACATCATCATAATTGGTCATGTATACATGGAATTGGATTGATTTAATCCATCCTGAATACAAAGGTTTGTTATGTTCAAAAATGAAATAGTATCGTGTTGCCCGCAAAATGTAACAATAAAGATTTTGTAATTTCACGCTTTAAAAAGTACCCTAGCACCTTTAATGGTCCAATAGTCTTGTGATCCTTATAAGCAACAGAATCGATTGGGATAATTTTTTTTTTTTATAAATTGCCATTTTCCTGCTAACTGTAATTTTTTTTCAATATCCGTGAAATCAGATCTTGAAGTCTTTAAAAATAATGGATAGTTTCCTAAGAAAGTTTTCCTGTAGCTGCAGCAGTTATGGCCTTACTGTTCCATCTCAAAAATCCTTCCCGTATAATAATATTATTACAGTAGATAACTAACAAAACTAAATAAGTGTTGTATAGACAAAATTTATATTCAACAATTATGTTAATTTTGTGTTGTTTTTAAATGTTATTTCCTTGTATTTATAACATAATATTGTTCACATTATCTCTGATTCTGATAACTTTATTAATGCCTGACTAATACAGTGCTTATGTGTTTACTTAGCTTACCGAGCCATTTAAATTAGGCATCGACTTGATAAAAATATTTAGTGTGCATATAAACATAAAAAAATAATTGATAAGATTACTTTAAGTATGTTTTAATAATTTCTTATTAGCCCATACCTATGTAGAGTTAAATAATTAAGTATTGGGTTTGAAGGCGCTTTTTGGAGTTGGCTATTTTAAAACTTCCTCCTTTTCAGTTGGTTTATGTTTCGGTTTATCAGCAGTAGCACGCATTCTATGACACCGAGTGGTCGAACTCGGTGAACCTCACGATATACCAATCTTTCTTTAACTCGCAGCGAAATTAATCAAATATAAAAATAGGAAGGAGTTGGAAATATTAATAGTTCAAATGTTTACATAACAAAACGGGGGATAAAATCATCAATAAGGAGGCATTGTTATCTCAAGAATGGGATGTTTACAAGTAGAAAAGCCAGTTGTAAAGCAATACGGATAAATATTAAATGAAAATACTATGGTCATATCGTGAGAGCAAAACGCCGTAAAGCACGGAGATTCCGATAACAGAGGATTGCGACCTCATGGAAAGTATTTATACTATTAACAACGTTATTTGGAGGACACGTAACTGACATATATTTATTATATATATATTTACCTATCTTTTTTACGATCTATGTTAGATTTCTAGAGATTTCAATTTTATATGCATATTAATGGAATAAAACCATTCACTTGCATAAATATTAATTTCAATAATATGGTATATTACCTGCTTGCGTAAACCTGATTAGGAATTGCCAAGGGCATAGGAATATGCCCTACACACCTATCTGCGGACATTGTTCTGGGTGAGATTTATAATTAATTCTCTCGGATTTCAAAAATAACGGTAGTACAGTAATAGGGGTGGGCATGGAAACTTATTACTAACTTAGTAGGTAGGTGGCTATATTTTTTTTTGCATAGAGACCCTGCTGTCAACCCTGAGAGAAATCTGCAAACGTCACACTGGTTCCCCACGTCTTAGCGACTGCAGGGCCCTGAAGTGTGGGGAAAGGATAAGGAACCAACTCAGGATCGGCGGAGGGGAGGGTCAGGGAATGTTTGCGGTCCCTTATAGGCCTCAGTGTGAATTTTGCAACCAAGAGATATACACGTTCCTGTATGTATGCACCTAGGGCCGCGACATAATGTTCATCATTCGGTATAGAGACTATGCGTATCAGAATTGACCGGAGGTGGGTAGGTACATTTAGGGACATAAACCAACATAGCGTTCTTACCCAACTTGAAAGGTACAATTTATGAAAATTACAAGAAGAATGTTCAGATAAACATTTATCCAAATCCGTATCTTTAATCTTTTAATAATAATTAGATATGTTAGTACAAATTTCGCATTATCAGATAAATATTTTGTAGATATTGTGCACATATGTACATAAGGCAAATGCTCGAATTTTAAGTGATTGCTGACTACGTACGTACTTAAAATAACACATAATATGTAGGTATGTAGATACATTATACACTGCATCAAGGAAGTGTTTTCCAATTGATTTCATGACGGTTATAACTGTTTACGGTTCCTTCTCAAATAGTGCCACCAGAGTTTTTGGTAGAATAATTAATTTAGTTCAATTTTTTTCATTACTTATTACACAAGTTTTTAATTAGATGTTCATATAAGTAGAGATGTAATATAATATAACTAAAAGATATCCAACTCAACAAATACAATATTTATCTAACCTTTGTATTCTCCTTATCCTGTCGTGTTCAAACGCGAATAGTCATATATTATTTTTTTATAACCATTGTTAGTATATATAATCAAATTAATAATTTAATAATAATAATAATAATATCAGCCCTGTATTATATACTTGCCCACTGCTGAGCACGGGCCTCCTCTACTACTGAGAGGGATTAGGCCTTAGTCCACCACGCTGGCCTAGTGCGGCTTGGTAGACTTCACACACCTTCGAAATTCCTATAGAGAACTTCTCAGATGTGCAGGTTTCCTCACGATGTTTTCCTTCACCGTTAAAGCGAACGATAAATTCACAAAGAATACACACATGATTTTTTAGAAAAGTCAGAGGTGTGTGCCCTTGGGATTTGAACCTGCGGACATTTGTCTCGGCAGTCCGTTCCACACCCAACTAGGCTGTCGCCGCTTAATTAATAATTTATCGTGTTTTAAATTTCTCTCGCACCATACACATATACCTACCCTTTGAAATTTTCCAAGGACCGCTTGCACCCAAAACGACTAGCTACTAAAACTATCACTCTAAACACACATCAGTCTATAGGTAATTATTAAAGTTTATCCCAGATTCATAAAAATAATATCTAAATATCACCACTACATTTATAACAGGTAAGTTATCTTTATTCTAGCTGTCTTTTTTATATAAGGAACTCTTTGGTGAAGTACTTATTTTTAAAGTCACACATATTCGTGCCTACTACTTGTTTAATAATTAGGTATAATCTATAAATTCCTAATCATAATTTTCACATTGACATAAAAACTAAAAACTATTTAACGGATTTTATGGCGGTTTTTTTTATTATTATTTTCTCCCGACGTTTCGAAGACTTTGCAGCCTTCATTCGCGTAAACATAAGAAATCATTTTGCATAATTTTCACTTTAACCTATGTTTCTCTAACCGGTATTAAATGCAAAGTTAAGTGAGAATACGGACTCGTGTACCTGCGCAATATCTCTTTGTGTTACTAGGTTTTAATGGGCTCTCGTTTTCATAATATGAATTATGTGAATATTCACTTTCTTTAATATGCTTCGATATGAAGTAAATGAGGTAAATTGCTTTATGTTAAAAAAAAATCATGTTGTATGATTTATTGTGCATGTATTTTGTTGTGCACGGTAAAAAAGACCGTTGTACTTAGATAGTATTAAACAGCGAATGTTAATAGAGTTTATTTAATAAATAATTATTTGGGAGCATAGATTTGAGTGTGACTTTGATGTTTACTTAGCTTAAACAGTTAAGTATAGAATGAGATTATT
>NW_023592511.1:0-4650 GCF_014839805.1 Manduca sexta | reverse complement strand
CTAAAAGTACTTCAAATTCCCCAGATTCTTTATCCAGGAATGGTTTATGAATACATGTTTCAAACAAACAGTCAAAAATTTTAACTTTCAAAAATATTAATATGTTGTAGGTTAATTAGTACAAGCAGCGTTTTCTTATTCATTAATTCTCCTAATAATGCTATTCCATACATGTTAAATTATTGTATAGCAGACCAGAATCAAATTCTTGTGTACATCATGTTCTTGTAATCATTTGTTTTAATTATGAATATAATCACCATAAATGTATTGACAGTTAAAATATAGGCACTAATTAGAAAATTAATAAAAAAAAACTATTACAAATATCAATTAATAATTAATTAGCTTCAATCATTGCTTTCGTACTCGGAATTACGTACCTTGTGATTACGTTGTTGCCTCTGTTTAATTAGGTCGCATTTGTATGTTTTCTTTTTCCATCAATCGTTGATGCCTTTCATATGATCTACGAGGTAATTATGTACCGAGCGTCTAGACGAAAACGCATAAAATTCTAGACAGCAGGGAAGGGTGGCGCCTAAACCTCTAATAGATATTCCATCTACTCAATGAATAATTCTACTTTATTTTCTTTGTCTTTTGCCGCAAAACCCATAATTCTCGGGGCTATTATTCACTGCCTGACGTCTAACGTACTACAAGGTTAAGTTATCAAATATTTTGACTTTGCAATATTTTTTATCATACCACATCCCTTATGAATTTCGCATTGATATTTTTAATTATTCACATGGCGGTTTATTGACTTTTCAAAACCGATCACTATACTCAATGCATAGTAAAGTTTTAGAAGTTCTATTTAAGAGCGTTTACGTGCCGCGCGTGAAGTCAACTATAGGTAATTCTTCGCAAAATTCACTCACACAGACAGCGTGCGTAGCTGTGTGCGTAGAGTTAGCGCATCGGCTATCTTTATAGTCAGACCAACCAATTTTGATCTTTTCGCTTTAATTATCTAATTGGAATGTAACTTATGATTTATGAATTTATGATAAATGAAGAATTCTATTATTAAATATATAAGAATTCATCATGAAATAGTTTATATGATATCATTTTGTAATTATAAAAAATAAACATTTTTAACAAATTTTAACGGCAATTTTACAAATTGTTATTTTTCACTTTTAAAATGCAAATTCTTAAAAATTTAAGCATTTGCATTTAGAAAGTACCCTTTAGTAAAGTAGAGCTCATCATGAAGCCGAAAGATAGGCACCAGAACTTCGTAATCAGACAATAAATCAGGAATATTACTGTGCTACGATGTTTATAATGAACCACATAATTACTCCATAAGTCCAAAGTTTAATTAAGTCATTAGAAATTACATATTGAATTTATATTTTGAGTCAGAAGGTGTATGTAATGAGATGTCATTTTTAGGTGTATAACTAAAAAGTGAGAAATAAAAAGACTTCTTTTTTCGGAAGTTGGTTATATTTTTTTGGATAGTTTTTTTTTAATAGGTATTGCTTCTCAGTGACATCGATCATCAATCGATCGATTGTACATCCATGTATAACAATTTACCAGTTGTACCAGTGTATCCATAGTTTTGCATAATATTTGCGGCACACGACGAAGCAAAATAGTTGGTTCTGTACTTTTTTTTGACCAACAGCAGTTAGCTTTGACTGTAAGTATGGTAATACCGTCTTTACATCGCCACAGGCAACATCTTTATCAGTTTCTTCCCTAGCGGCCTCTTGCATCCTGTCCTCTGCAGCTAATTTCAATCATTTAGCTAAGTCGTCGTAACATTTAATGTAAACATTTTGCGTTAATATTGGTAAATCTATGGAAGCCAACTGTTCGTTTAAATTTGATCTACCAACTCCAGTCATCATAGCTCCATTCACAGTTCCACGATATACGTCCATACTAGCAGTATATCTCTTAGCGCTTAAATAGCTTAAATTCCACATTGCACATATTACACTTCATTAAAAATGGTGACTGCAAGCAAACATTATTCTCTTCAATAGTTGTAAATGTTCGATACTACAACCTGTTGCTCTGTTGTGGTTATTGAGTGTTTTAATTTGATCCAAAAAATATTGAAAATCTATAATTTTGCGGCTTCTAATAACCTTATTTATTTTGAGTATAATATCAGGCTCGATTACCTAAAAATTAAAAAAAATATAGAATATACTATTATTGTTATCGAAGTTTACGCAAACACTACATACTTAAGTAAAACTGCATATGGATCTAGACGCGTTTAATTTATACAAGTATAATGACGCCGAAACCTGCACAGGGTTAAACGTCAGGATAAAATAATATCTAAAATTGATGTGAGCGTGTAAACCTAAACTAGCCCAAATAGTTAAGAAGATAGGTATACTAACTACTACTAGTAGTTTTATTCACTAGCTACATAAATTACCAAATCCCTTATTTCTAAGGTTCAAAGAGGAGAAAGATATAGGATTCCGTCTCTCGTCACTTGAATTTTCTTAACAGTGCGCACCAGTGAACACAAAAACCTTGTTATTTGAAAGTAAGCGTACCTATGCATTATGCAAAAAAATCAGCCAAGTGCGAGTGGGACTCGCGCACTGGGTATTTGGCGAGTTGTAAACGTTTTGACAACGGGACAGCAAAGTGATTCTATAAGGCTAAGAACTCACGAAGCGGTTTTTACTCGCGCCCGCCGTGGTTACAAGATGGACAGTTAACGGTCAGTTGAGTTCCAGAACGCCATGGACACATATCAGAAACGATCACGATGGAGGAAAATGGCGTCAGATTTCTGTAACCACCCTCCCCTACCGACTACTGCAGTCGCCCACCTACTAACCACAGAGCGCGCTGGTGCTACCGTGGCCCGCACGATTCTACTAGTTGGACGCCAATACAGCGGGTACCGCATACAACCAGCACGCCGCGGGCGTAAAACGTAAAACGGGTTTTGAAATGTGCGTTTAGTCCAATTGAAATGTTACAATTTAAGGACCGAATATTGCATTTCTTGGAGGACGCAATTTTATTTTGGGCCATGTGTGGGGGTCAATAGAAGCTTAACCTCAAGTGTGTGGGGTCGCCACCCTTGTCCCCCGGCCGCCATCTTGGAAAAGGGGTGAAAACACTTTTTCGTGATATCTCGGAAACTATACGTCTTACAAAAATTTTGTAAAGCCATAATTTGTAGCAAATTGTTTTGCCTGCAAATATGTTTTTTTCTCCTTTATCCCCAAATGGTAACTCATACCTTTCTACCTGCATAACATTCGATAAGTTAAATTTGGTAAGTTCTATGGCAAAGAAAAGAGTTAGGAATAAATAAGTAAAGTTGTACGAATTTAACAAAAAAAAAAAAAGTTATAGAGCAAAAAAGAAAACTTTTATAAACATTTTCTCACATTTTTGCTTATAACTTCTTTAATTTTTAATTTAGGGCAAAAAGTTATATAAACATATTTGTAGGCAAAACAATTTGCTACAAATTATGACTTTACAAAATTTATGTAAGACGCATAGTTTCCGAGATATCGCGAAAAGTGTTTTCACCCCTTTTTCTATGATGGCGGCCAGGGGATAAGGGGGGCGACCACACAAACTTGAGATTAAGCTTCTATTGACCCCCCACACATGTTGTAAAAATAAAATTGGATCCTCTAAAAAATACAAAGCTCATGTAACATTTCAATGGGCTAATTGTTTTTAGCTTAAGGTTCCATTTTTTTCCTTCGAGTAACTATGCTCAAGTGTTTAATGAGTAAAAAGCAACAACCATAACTACAGACGCATGTTATAACATTAGTACATCAATCTTTTAGCTTTTGCTTTAGCCGAAGTTTCAGCGTTGTTGCGTTTTCCTTTTCTTGCCTAGAAATAGCTTTACTTCCCATTGTGTCATAAAATATAATAATAATTTATAGTAACTACTAAAATTATTGTCACTCATTAAAGAAAAAAGTTTTACTTACTAAAGTACTAAGATGTGGCAATCACTGTATACACGTGACTATTTTTTCTACGCGCAGCAAAGTCAACTGAGTCTCGCTGGCCGGAGCGACGAGCGATACGTCTCTCTAGAAAGCCTCAAGGCGGACTAATTTGAAACGATTTGCGCGTTGCGTTTTATAGTGGTATTTAAAATATTTATAGAAAAATAACAGAACTAATTTTGTTGAATTTTTAAATTGTATGTTTTAAGGAGATGTTCTTCTATTATAGTAATCCAATATTATATTCAATTAAGTAAGATATAGTGATAAAAAAATCATTTAAATGACCAACATTTCTGAAATTTTCGAATTTTGAATTTTTATTTCTCATGAATTAAACATAAAAGATATTTTTCTCTACTAACTTTTTCTTCAGGATCTTTTTAGTTAGATAAAAATAACATATTGTTATGTTCCTTAGTGGTTTAAGATATTTTGAGCTTCGAAATAGACGTTCGAAGCGCAAATTTGAAAACCTCTGTTCAGTAATCATTAAACAATTACAAATACTCACTAAATCTCTAAAATTTTCTCTACTAACTTTTTAGACAACAAAATTTTCTATAATAATTACTAATTCATATGTTTTTAAAATAATGTTTTGATGGATATTATCTCCTTCGAAAAGTGCTGTTTTTGAGACATACGGCGCGCGGATGCGTAAACG
>NW_023592510.1:0-2879 GCF_014839805.1 Manduca sexta | reverse complement strand
CCATTTCCTGAATATATTATGGCGTTACAAACAATTAGATTTGTTGCTTTCCTCCCCTTTAACAAAGACAACTTAATTCCCTTGTTTTGTCCATGATTGTGAATAAGGATCATAGAAAGATGGTGCCTAAAGCTTCTTTCTGCCCTAAGGTGGGCCACGATACGAGTCCTTCGTCGTATCATGCCCATAATATCCAAATTTAGGGTGGTATAGTGAAATATCAAATAAATCTACCCTAGAAAAATATTTAGACCACTTAACTCAAAGATAATTATAATATATTATGGAAAACTTACGGTCTAAAACGACAGTGTATATACGTCAAAAAATAATCTCTTTTAATTTTTTTGTTAAAAATCAAACCTCACATTAACGTATGTAGTACATAATATATATCGACAGGACCTCATTATTTTGCATTGAAAGCATATCACGAGAAGGCGACGACAGCCCCCTTTAAAAATGAATATCAGTTCGAAACAAGCTATCAAGACATCCGCTAGTTTTTCTCCCTCAGACAACTGTGGCAGAAAACTTACGTAACAAGTTCGACCCTTGTTCTTGCTGTGTTGATTAAAACTTTACTAATTAATGTTCCTATTTTGTCTTTGGCAAAAAGTACAACTAGTTTGTCGTTGGCAACATAGATATTGTATCGCTTTTTGTAAAAGTTTTTAATTATGTTTGCCTTCGTGAAAGTAAGCGGCTTCTAAAAATACGGTTAGCCGACGTTTTCCCGGCGGCACAACCTTAAAAGCCTTAGGTTCCTAGTATTCCTAAGCGTCAAATTAATGTCTGTATAAAGTACTTATTTAATTTTTGTGTGTGTAGGAAATGTAGCAATAACTTTGTGGTTGAAAGTGATGATAGCCTAGTTGGGAGTGGAATGGACTGCCGGAGTAAATGTCCGCAGGTTGAAAACCAAGGGCACACACCTTTGACTTTTCTAAAGTTATGTGAGTATTCTTTGTGAGTTAACGCTTGTTTTAACAGTGAAGGAAACCATTGTAAGAAAACCTACATACCTGAGAAGTTCCTATAAGAATTTATGAGGGTTTAATATGAGGCTGCCAATTTGCACTACGTCTTTCTGTAATAAAGTTGGCCCGAGCTCAGCAATCGGATAGTATATACTACACGACTGAGATTATTATATATTACATAAAGAAGGTGTTGGCCGGAAATGTATCCATGATTCTTTAGTATTGTGGTGATTACTTGGTAAGGTAGGTCTACTCCTTTTCCACTTTCTTTTCTCTCAGTTTCTTTTAAGCTGGGTGCAAAACAAGAACTAAGCAACTTAGTTTAGTTTAGCTCGCATAATTGATAGTCATACGTAATACATAGCTTCGTTTATATATATAAAAAAAATTGTGGTAGAAGTCGATAACTTCTTTATGTAGTAGACGACAATGGCGAAAGGTGAAATTTTTCAAAAGTTAACCCGAGGCAAAAAAATTGTCTTAGTTAACACATCTCTGTCAATTTAACAGAAAACAAAACTAAGACAAAAGTAAATAAAATAGTAAGTATGGACGCTTCGCTGCTGGTAGACGATAATAATAATACAGTTAAAATACAAAACAAAAATATACCAAGCTAATATTTTTCAGTCATTTTTATTAGAGGTACGCAAGTCAAACTTTATTTATTGCTTGTAATGTCGTTCAGAAAAATGTTTCTTGGTAACAACTAATAAATAGACCCTTGTTTTGTTGAAACGAGACGATAGAAATAAGTCGAACAATTTTTGTTGTCAAAGGTGTACGAACATAAGATGGGACGGGTACGCTGTGTCCCCAAATTTGTTTGAAAGAATACTGAATATTTATTTATTTTACTTGCCGACCTACTTATGTAATTCTTCACGCTACGGTAGAAGGACCCAGCATTATAGGAAGAACGGTACGCGCGGCGGCAAAGTATTCTAAACAAAATATTTTAATCAAATAACAATATTTGTATCGCCACTAACAGTCGTTTTAATAAACGATCCAAATCTCAATCATCAATCCCATTCCTAGAATGAACCATGTCAAAAGCATCTCAAACAAACTTTGTTCCGATAATTATAATTTATTTATTTATTTATACACACAGCAACGGATTTACCACACAAACATACACATCAGAGATCCATAATATTAGACACTTATTCTAGGTTACAAACCTTCACACGGGCATACAGCACTATTGGCTAAATATTTTTTTTAGTAACAGAAAATTGAAATTATAGTATAAATTTACAAAATAAATGCAAACTTAGAAAGTACAAAATTACAACTTAGTCTAATTAAATGAACATCTTAAGTTTAACATTAGTGTATTATTAAATAAATTAACAATAACGGGTGAGAGTTGTTAGTATTTACAGCACGTTCTAGGTCGCTTAATAAATGTCATTTCGCGATTCTTTAGACGATGTTTAAAGTAAATTACCATGTATTATCCGCTTCGTTTATTCAATTTACGCCTGTATTCAGGAAAGGCTATGCCTAGATACGACTATGCATCCATGGCTACGGTTCGTCGGCTTCATTTCCGCCTGATGTGGCCAGCCTATTCCCCTCTGGCCCCATTGGACGTGAGCAACTTACGAATTTCGGAATGGTCTACAGAAATCAGGTAACATTTGTAAAACAATGAACAAAGGTGTAACGGCGATTAAAAAAGTTCCTAATTTGTGAGCGATGTAGCGATTGGCTCGTCCCAATCACCTCATGGAAAGTAATTCATGGCGAAAAGTGGATTTTTTTTGGGTTTCGGACCTCGTAGTTAACACCGGGGGAAACTTGCAAATGGGATAGTAGAATCCCTCGGATTTGCGACAGCAGGACCCTGGAGGAGAGTAGGGAGGGATAGCTGGTAAGGAAGTGTGG
>NW_023592509.1:0-38140 GCF_014839805.1 Manduca sexta | reverse complement strand
AATTCACTTACGTGGATAAAGGCAAGCCTGCACGCAAATGAGAAGGAAGGCAAAGGTAGACATGTTTGATTTGTCCTACTGAAGAGCTGCTGGAGAATGATTATAAGTGACCACCACAGCGCTTTTATACAAAAGTTTCCTCTTTGTTTAATGACAGTAGTAAACACTATCTCTGAAACACGTGACTTCTTTTATTTCGTAACTCTAAGTTTTAGTTATTTGTTTTGTGTTATAAATCATGTGTTGCACGTACGCGCCATTAGAAATCGAATACTCGGTGCAGATTATTTATCGTCGTATCTTTCAATGGACAAACAAGGTCGGAAGTTTCGTAACTCTAGGGGACATGAGACAATGCACTTTATCCAGATCATTTAATATATAACTGCATGAAGACGCAAGAGAGTCATTCTGGTTGCTACTTCCGGAGGAACATTATCAGTACACAAACATGTCCGCTAAAGCTGTGCTCGTATTCTGCGCTTCCGCTCTCTTGGTTCAGGTAAGAACAGTAAGCATTGCAATTTTGTAATGTCGAATGAATTGACTCATTTATACATTTATTTTTAACACATCTATTTGTTACTTTCTAGAGCGCTGTAAGCAGTTGTATCGGAGGCTTTGGCTTGGGCTACGGGGTCTGGGCTACGCCGGACTGGGTTACGATGGTTTCGGCTACGGCGGTTTAGGCTATGGCGGTGTAGGCTGTGGTGGCCTAGGCTACGGTGGTCTAGGCTACGGCGGCCTCGGCTACGGCACTGGCCTCCGGAGCTGCCTATGGAAGCGGTCTCGGCGTCTCTACTGGCTCTGCTATTGCCCCTGTCGGTCTCGCTGTGGCTTCTGAGAACGTGTACGAGGGTGCTGTGGCTGTCGGCGGAAACCTGCCATTCCTGGGTACCGTGGCTGTGGACGGCTGTTCCCCACCGCCGGTGCTGGCGCTGTCTCGTACGGTTGTGGTGACGGCGCCGTCGGTATCACCGGTGAGGGTCCCATCGGCGCTGGTTTCGGTTACGGCGCTGGATTCGGTGGCTACGGACTCGGACTCGGCTACTGCGCTCGAGGCTGCGGCTGCGGATGCGGTGCCTTGTACTGAAACTTCAAAGCAGTACGATAGAATCTTAATGACCAAACGACATATTGAACAAAGTGCAACGAATAAACGATAAATAAATGCTTTGGTTTTATTAATTTAAATATTTATAAACTTATTATTTTAAAATAAGAAATAAAATGTTAACGTCTCTAAATTTTCCATTGGTTGGGAACTATTTTTCTTACTAAAAGCAAGGTTTTATAATATAAGTAATATTATGCAAAGGTTTGTGAATATGTTTGGTTCTTCGACGGTTCGATGTTTGTCGGAAATAAATGCAAAACCAGCTTTGGATGAAATTTTGCACACAGATGAACCATGTCCTGATTAATACGTAGGCTACTGTTTATTCCGTTAATTTGCTCTCATGCGAAATTAGATGACATTTTAATCAGATTACTTTAATAGATGGCGATAGCGCCGTATAAATGACGCTTTGGATCGCTATGTTTTCGGAACTTTTGCAGCGGAAAAGATTTAAGGCGGGCGAAGCCGCGAGCATTGCCTAGAACGTATGTAATATAGGCAGGTTGTAATAGATCATCTTATCTAACTTTTATTATACGTACGAATGTTTGGGAAAATCAATGGATGTGAACTGGGAATCATACATGGGCTTTTAACTCGGTAATTTACGCGTAGAAAATAATAGAAGATTTAAATCTGATATTTTAAATACATAGTGCTATAGATCAGTACATTTATTCAGGGACCTTTGTATTGGGAAAAGCTATTCACGCGAAAGAAGCCGCTAGCAACTCCTGGTTTAATATACACAACTTTAAAATGAAAAGCCTGAAAAATCAGATATGAAGGAAAGTCTAACTAGATTTTTATAATAATATCTTTCAATTTATGTCACTCCGTTGCACACAATATTGCATAATATACTTAATGTTTTTATAATATAATAATAATAGAATAATATCAACCCTGTATTATATAATGTCACACTACTGGGCACGGGCCTCCTCTACTACTGAGAGGGATTAGGCCTTAGTCCACCACGCTGGTCTAGTGCGGATCGGTAGACTTTACAGACCTTCAAAATTTTATAGAGAGCTTTTCAAGTTTGCAGGTTTCTTCACGATGTTTTCCTTCACCGTTAAAGCAAGCGATAATTCACAATGAATACCCACGTAATTTTTTTAGAAAAGTCAGAGGTGTGTGCCTTTATGATTTGAACCTGCGGACATTCGTCTCGGCAGTCCGTTCCACAACTACCTAGGCTACCGCTGCTATTGTATATGGGTGAATTTCCGAGACCGTGGCATCGATGAAATCGGTAATAAAAACATAGATAAAATTTTCTAGCATTTTTTCTGATTAGGTGAAATAGTAATCTATGTGTAGCACAAAATATTTTATTAATAGGATTAGCAGGTACTTCAAAAAAAAGTTAAATCTCGAAATCTTTCATTGCCGTGTTTGTCCACACGTAACCTTTATGTATATTATATCTCATTGATAAAAATCTATTGGTTATTTATATTAAAATCGATTTTTTTTTGATACGTGAATAGTTAAAGTATTGTTACGGAATACATTTATTCAAATACTTAAATAATACAACGAATGGTTAATAAAAATGCATTTGTCCTAGAACTACCTTTCATCGCCGTTGTCTAAACATATTTAAGAATATCGTTTTATCTAACGATATGCGTCCCTCCTCGCTGTGCGCTAAACATTGTATATAGTGCCGCCTAAGTGCTCGACGTGAAAGGATGTAGGTACGCACATGCTTGCGTTTTCGAGCAATAAATGTAAGTATTCCGTTTGTATATTACTGGACATTTTTTATTTCATCGCCGTGGATAGGTATAACTTCTATTTGAAAAAGTTTGTCCTCTGGATTAAGCATTCGATAGAACGCCGTTTCTCTTATGTTTATTTGTGAAGTGTTTATTACTTCGAATAATTAATCGTTTTTGTTATGTTACATTTTTGCCTTGATTTTCATCGCCGTGCCTTCATTGCCACGGTTTCCGTGGCCAAAATTTGCTATGGCAATGAAAAAGACACTACAATGAATTTTTTCATCGCCATGCCTAGTAACACAATTTAGTTTCATTACCGTGACTTATGTTTTCATCGCCAACATATAATTAGGCAAAGAAAACATCTTACCTATATAGCTAGTATAGAAAACTGACAGTACAGAACTCGTTAAGTTTACCCTCTGCAATACGATAAAAGCTTAAAGATAGACTTTGAGTTTTTTATCTACAGTCAACTAAACATACAAAATGACGTAACATTTGGTACTCCATCACACGTATATACACTCACACACATGCGCAAACACTCGTCCACACACACACATACAAGAGTCTGATTTTAATAATGATTTGTTTATTTTTAGGATGCCAAGATGCCTAAGCCAAAATTATCTGAAGAGGAGAGTAAGGAGTGGAAAAGATTGGCCGAACAAAAGCGACGAGATTTCCGTGGATTGGTTCTTTCATTCCCATGGCACAGACTTTTCATTGCTGTGGACGCTTGTTTCATTTCCGTGGCACCAAATTTTTAATCTGGTATATCTCGTTAGTTTTTTAAGTTTTCTGCTGGATATTAAGCAATAATACATACATTATCAAAAAACTTTAATAAACTCGAAATATTTTTTAAACAACTTAAAAGATAAAAAAGTCCATGGAAATGAAGATTTTTATGGACCTGTTGAAATTCACCCATATAATACAATAATATATTATATTTACATTGTCATTATTACGAGGTATAATATATTCGTATATTTATGTAGGTTAGCTAGCAATTTCAACAAGGCACCGACTCCAAAATTAGTAACTAATATACAGGATGGATTTTTGACATCAATAAAAGTTATTGCATAGATTGCTCATTTCCTTGCTGACTGAAAATTTCTAATAAATTCTATGAATACCGATATTCTACTAAAAATATGGACAGATTCGAAGAAAGTTTTTTATGGCTTTAGCGGTTAAGGTAGCTGCCCTTACTGGGGATTCCCAAAATCCACTCTGTACAGTTCTAAATATTTTTTTTGGATTTTAGTCTTTTCGAATTCAGTTTGATTTAACGTTAAGAAGTTTCTAGTTTTAGTAAGAAAGGGGCCGTTGAAGTATTACGTAACGCAATTTTGAAGATTTTTGAACCGCCCTCCCGCCCTGTAACGCTACGTAACATTTTAGAAGACCCCCTCTCCCAAATTGCGTTACGTAATACTTGAACGGCCCCAAATAGAGCCAACAGAACCTAACAGTAAACAAAATTGATACATGATAACCCAATCAACACGTTCGTGCTCTGTCATCAAAAGTTAGGTAGAGAATATCCTTGATTATAGTTAGCTACCTACCTCATTGATAAATGTTATAAAACAAACAATAACTCATCTCATATGAACATTTCCTGTGTAATTTTGATGAATTCCTTGCTGTACCTTGGAATTGATTCAAACCTAAATAAATTTATAAGGGAACACAATGAAGCTATGAAAAACAAAACACAAACAATTTGTGAAATGGATTTACATACAACTGAGGTATCGCGTAACACCATTATAAAAAACTACTCCTTTATTGAAAATGATTCACAAAACATTGTCAGCTTGCTACAGTCTACCTGTTGTTCGTTAATCCTCATTTTGACTTTCATGTGCCTACAAATATTTAAAACCATTCGTGCTATATCTTAAATTAACAGAGAAAACTGTAAAATGGCGTAGTTATCGTATTCAATTTAAAATAATTTAATTTAAAGGAAATTACAAAATGATGTAATTTTTTGTATATTTCGGTTTGTTAATTCATTGTAGTAATTACAATTTCATTTGTCGTCTATTATCTTCAGTAGACATAGGGTCCTCCGCAGCCACAGCCGCAACGACCAGCGATGGAGACAGAACCAGCGGCGAGAGCGTCACCGGCGAAACCGACAGCGCCGATGATTGGCACCTGACCGGCGACGGCGGTAGTACCAGCCACGGGCAGCTCACCAGCCACAGCCACGTTACCAACACCGGCACCGCCGTAACCAGCACCAATACCGTCGTAACCGACACCATAGCCCCAACCGCCATAACCAAGGCCGCCGTAACCGAAGCCATCATAACCCAAACCGGCGTAACCAATGCCGCCTACACCGCATCCTCCACAACCGAGACCGCCGTAGCCGTAGCCGAGACCGGCGCCATAGTAGCCAGTGCCAAGGCATGCGCTGTACGCATTCTGGAACGAGAAACAAGATTATTTATAAATACGTAGATGCCTATATTAACTACTAAGAATAGTATTTCATGTGTTTTATTTTTATTAATTATTAACTAATAATATGTACTGTATACTCACGTGGATGAGGCAGGCCTGCACGCAGAGGAGAATGAAGGCAAAGGTAGACATGTTTGAATTGTTCTACTGAAGTTTCACAACAGAATGATTATAAGTGACCACCACAACGCTTTTATACAAACTATAACCGCATTGTTATTAATAAACATTATCTCTCAAACACGTGGCTTTTTTAAATTTCGTAATTCTAAGTTTTAGATATTTGTTTTTTGTTATAAATCATGTGTTGCACGTACGCGCCATTAGACATCGAATACTCGATTATTTATCGTCGTATCTTTCAATGGACAAACAAGGTCAGAAGTTTCGTAACACTAGGGTACATGGAACAATGCACTCTATTGCTCATGATTTAATATATAACTGCATGAAGACGCAATAGAGACATTCTGGTTGCCGCTTCCGGAGGAACATCATCAGTATACAAACATGACCGCTAAAGCTGTGCTCGTCTTCTGCGCTTCCGCACTCTTGGTCCAGGTAAGAACAGTAAACATTGTAATTTTGTGATGGCAAATCTATTAACTCATTTATGTATGTATAATTTTAAATCTTATTTTAAATATTTGATGTGGATAAAAATTATTAAGTCATAATATTATTCTGTCCTAGAACATTAATATTTTTTATTGTTTAAATCTAAATGCCCTAAAATAAAACACATATTTTTTTGCGCTCTAGAGTGCTGTAAGCAGCTGTCTCGGAGGCTTTGGCTTGGGGTACGGGGGTCTGGGCTACGCCGGACTGGGTTACGATGGTTTCGGCTACGGCGGTTTAGGCTATGGCGGTGTAGGCTGTGGTGGCCTAGGCTACGGTGGTCTAGGCTACGGCGGCCTCGGCTATGGCACTGGCCTCGGAGCTGCCTATGGAGGCGGTCTCGGCGTCTCTACTGGCTCTGCTATTGCCCCTGTCGGTCTCGCTGTGGCTTCTGAGAACGTGTACGAGGGTGCTGTGGCTGTCGGCGGAAACCTGCCATTCCTGGGTACCGTGGCCGTGGACGGTCTGTTCGACACCGCCGGTGCTGGCGCTGTCTCGTACGGTTGTGGTGACGGCGCCGTCGGTATCACCGGTGAGGGTCCCATCGGCGCTGGTTTCGGTTACGGCGCTGGATTCGGTGGCTACGGACTCGGACTCGGCTACGGCGCTCGAGGCTGCGGCTGCGGGTGCGGTGCCTTGTACTGAAACTTCCAAACTTATTTCAAAAGAATGGTAATGACCAAACAACATATTCAGCAAAGTACTACGAATAAACGATAGAAATGCACGTCTTTGGTTTTATTAACGAAGAAGAAGAAAGAAGAAGTTTCTAGTTTTAATAAGAAATAGAGACAACAGAACCCAACAGAAAACATCATTGATACATTTATAACCCAATCAACACGCTCGTGCTCTGTCATCAAAAGTTCTTGCCTAATCATTTATAGGTCATGACTAATTAGGTACAGAATATCCTTGATCATAGTCAGCTACCTACCTCATTTAGAACTGTTATAAAACAAACAATATCTTATCCCATATTTATTTCCTGTGTAGTGACAAATTCCTTGCTGTACCTTCGAAATCGAAAATTCAAACCCAAATAAATTTATATGGGAACACAATGGAGCTATGCAAAACACAATACAAACAGAATTTTTGAAATCGATTTATAACTGGCGGCGATATTGCGAAAGACCAATATAAAAACTCCTTTATTGAAAATGATTCATAAAATATTGTCAGCTTAGACTGTAGCACAGTCTAATTCCTGTTGTTCGTTAATCCTTATTTTGACATTCATGTTCCTACAAATATTTAAAACCATTTGTTCTGTATCTTAAATTAAAAGAGAAAAATGTACAATGACGCATTTAGCGTATTCAGTGTAAAATAATTTAATTTAAAGGAAACTACAAAATGGTGTATTTTTTGTATATTTCCGTTTGTTAATTCATTGTAGTAATTACAATTTCATTTGTCGACTATTATCTTCAGTAGAGATAGGGTCCTCCGCAACCACAGCCGCAACGACCGGCAATGGAGACAGAACCAGCGGCGAGAGCGTCACCGGCGAAACCGACAGCGCCGATGATGGGCACCTGACCAGCGACGGCGGTAGTACCAGCCACGGGCAGCTCACCGGCCACAGCTACGTTGCCAACACCGGCACCGCCGTAACCAGCACCAATACCGTCGTAACCGACACCATAGCCCCAACCGCCATAACCAAGGCCGCCGTAGCCAAGTCCGCCGTAACCGAAGCCATCATAACCGGCGTAACCAATGCCGCCTACACCGCATCCTCCACAACCGAGACCGCCGTAGCCGTAGCCGAGACCGGCACCATAGTAGCCAGTGCCAAGGCATGCGCTGTACGCATTCTGGAACGAGAAACAAGATTATTTATAAATATGTAGGTACATATGTTTATTTTTTATAATACTTTAATATATTTTATTATAATTTATGAATCTAATTAGCACAACACGTAATTTATACTCACGTGGATGAGGCAGGCCTGCACGCAGAGGAGAAGGAAAGCGAAGGTAGACATGTTTGAATTGTTCTACTGAAGATTCACAACAGAATGATTATAAGTGACAACCACAACGCTTTTATACAAACTATAACCGCATTGTTATTAATAAACATTATCTCTCAAACACGTGGCTTTTTATAAATTTCGTAACTAAGTTTTAGTTATTAATTTTGTGTTATAAATCATGTGTTGCACGTACGCGCCATTAGGCATCGAATACTCGCTGCAGATTATTTATCGTCGTATCTTTCAATGGACGAACAAGGTCGGAAGTTTCGTAACTCTAGGGGACATGAGACAATGCACTCTATTGCTCATGATTTAATATATAACTGCATGAAAAAGAAAAAAAATCATTCTGGTTGCTGCTTCCGGAGGAACATCATCAGTACACAAACATGTCCGCTAAAGCTGTGCTCGTCTTCTGCGCTTCCGCTCTCTTGGTTCAGGTAAGAACAGTAAGCATTGCAATTTTGTGATGGCAAATCTATTAACTCATTTATGTATGTATAATTTTAAATCTTATTTAAAACTAGCTTTTGCCCGCGGCTCCGCCCGCGTTATAAAGTTTTTCAGGCTAAAGTTTTCCGTTATAAAAGTAGTAGTTTCCCGGGAGCCTATGTTCTTCCCAGGGTCTCAAACTGTCTCCATACCAAATTTCATCTTCATACGTTGGGTAGTTTTTGAGTTTAACACGTTCAGACAAACAGATGCAGCGGGGGACTTTGTTTTATAATATATTTTTAGAACTTTTAAAGTGGAACAATCCCATCATACATCATTGTTGCATAACTTTAACCGTTTACGCAGCGCAGGCAACGGAAGCTCTCAAAACTTATAATTTTCCCGTTTTTGCAACATGTTTCATTACTGCTCCGCTCCTATTGGTCATAGCGTGATGATATATATATAGCCTATAGCACTCCAGGAACAAAGGGCTATCCAACACAAAAAGATGTTTTCAGTTCAAACCGGTAGTTCCTGAGATTAGCCATTACTGCTCCGCTCCTATTGGTTATAGCGTGATGATATATGACTTTGAGCACTCCACAAACAAAGGACTATTTAACCCAAAAATATTTTTTCAGATCGAATCGGTAATTCCTGAGATTAGCCATTACTGCCCCGCTCCTATTGAATATAGCGTGATGATATATAGCCTATAGCACTCCACGAACAAAGGGCTATCCAACGCAAAAATATTTTTTCGGTTTGGACCGGTAGTTCCTGAGATTAGCGCGTTCAAACAAACAAACAAACTCTTCAGCTTTATATAATAGTATAGATATAGATATTTAATGTGGATAAACATGATTAAAAGTCATAATATTATTCTGTAACATAACATTAATAATTTTTATTGTTTGAATTTAAATGCCGTAAAATAAAACACATATTTTTTTTACTTTTTAGAGCGCTGTAAGTAGCTGTCTCGGAGGCTTTGGCTTGGGCTACGGTGGTCTGGGCTACGCCGGACTGGGTTACGATGGTTATGGCTACGGCGGTCTAGGCTATGGCGGTCTAGGCTGTGGTGGCCTAGGTTACGGTGGCCTCGGCTACGGCACTGGCCTCGGAGCTGCCTATGGAGGTGGTCTCGGTGTCTCTACTGGCTCTGCTATTGCCCCTGTCGGTCTCGCTGTGGCTTCCGAGAACGTGTACGAGGGTGCTGTGGCTGTCGGCGGAAACCTGCCCTTCCTGGGTACCGTGGCTGTGGACGGCGTGTTCCCCACCGCCGGTGCAGGCGCCGTCTCGTACGGTTGTGGTGACGGCGCCGTCGGTATCACCGGTGAGGGTCCCATCGGCGCTGGTTTCGGTTACGGTGCTGGATTCGGTGGCTACGGACTCGGACTCGGCTACGGCGCTCGAGGCTGCGGTTGCGGATGCGGTGCCTTGTACTGAAACTTCAAAACTTATTTCAAAAGAATGGTAATGACCAAACGACATATTCAGCAAAGTACAACGAATAAACGATAGAAATGCACGTCTTTGGTTTTAATAATTTAAATATTTAAAAACTTATTATTTTAAAATATAAAATAAAATGTTAACATCTCTAAATTTTCCATTGGTGAGGAACTATTTTTTTTTTACTAAAAGCAAGATTTTATAATATAAGTAATATTATGCAAAGGTTTGTGAAAATGTTTGGATGTTCGACGGTTCGATGTTTGTCAGAAGTAAATGCAAAACCAGCTTTGGATGAAATTTTGCACACGGATAGACCATGTCCTGATTAATACGTAGACTACTGTTTATTCCGTTAATTTGCACCCATGTGACATTTTAATCAGATTATTTTAATAGATGGCGATAGCGCCGTATAAAATGACGCTTTGGATCGCTATGTTTTCGGGACTTTTGCAGCAGGAAATGATTTTATGGCGGGCGAAGCCGCGAGCATTGCCTAGTACGGTCAGCAACAAAAGTCGATGAACAAATACTAATTTACAAAACACCTGAACATTGAAACGGACTATAAATCACTTACCAAAGAAGATTACAGATTAAGGTTATCATTTCAATGTTACAAAACACAAGTCGCTAAACATTTTATTTGTGAGTTTTATAACTTGACAATGCATTAGTTGATGAATCTCATTCTATACTTCTATACTATTATATAAAGCTGAATAGTTTGTTTGTTTGTTTGAACGCGCTAATCTCAGGAACTACCGGTTCAAACTGAAATAATATTTTTGTGTTGGATAACCCTTTGTTTGTGGAGTGCTATACGCTATATATCATCACGTTATGACCAATAGGAGCGGAGCAGTAATGAAACATGTTGTAAAAACAGGGAAAATGTAATAGTTTTGAGAGCTTCCGTTGCGTGCGCTACGTAAACGGTTAAAGTTATGCAACAATGATGTATGACGGGATCGTTCCCCTTAAAAAGTTCTTCAAAAATATATTATAAAACAAAGTTCCCCGCTGCATCTGTCTGCCTGAACGTGTTAAACTCAAAAACTACCCAACGTATTAAGATGAAATTTGGTATGGAGACAGTTTGAGACCCTGGGAAGAACATAGGCTCCCGGGAAACTACTACTTTTATAACGGAAAACTTTAGCCTGAAAAACTTTATAACGCGGGCGGAGCCGCGTGCAAAAGCTAGTACAAGATACTTACACCATTACTTTTTTAACATCGTTTTGTTTAATTACAAGCTTTTATTTACGTTGCAAAGTTTGTATATATTTATGCATCTGCGTATGTACGCATGTATGTGCGTGCATGTATGTATGTTTGGGTCAAATCTTGCAAATGATTTTTAAGCGATTTTTTCCTCAACCTATTGGGATAAAATATTGGATATACATTGAGTTTGGATGATAATGCATGGTTAGCTAAGTGACGTCCTTCTAAAGCCAATATGACGGACGGCCCAGGATGGTGGGCTATTTATTTTTTCCAAAGTAAAGGATTGGCTGAAAAAAATATGAAAAAGAAACTGACGTTTACGTTGAATTCTTCGAGGAGAATCTCCTGCCAGAATAATTTTGAATTTACACATTTGTTTCTTAAACCGGCCAGTGCTCTATAATGTATCTATAAATAGGATGTTTAAAATGTAACTAACCTATTCCTATTAATGTTATAATATTACTGTCTAATATATTATGATGTTTTGTCCACACTTAAAAATTTATAATTCTGGTTATTAACTTCAATATATACTATTCTATAAACCTGAAGTGTTTGTTTGTTTGAATGCGCTAAACACAGGAACTATTTAACCGATTTTGAAAATATTTCACTAATAGGAAGCTACATTACTTTTAAGCCCTATACGCTACTTTCTATCCAGGGTAAATAAAAATCACGACTTTTATCTTTGAATAACTTTTCACGCGGGCGGAGTTGCGAGCCAAAGCTAGTATGTTATAAAATAACAATTTAATTGATATTCTGGACTGTTGTATTTATTTGGCAATGTTTTGATAGTAAAAAACGCGGGGCGCTGCGCTTCGCGAGATTGGTGTCTTGAAGCTTCATGGGTTCAATTTAACGAATAGGAAAGAAAGCTTGTATATAAAACAAATAATTTGCTAATTTCAGCCACATTTATATTTATTACAGATCATAAAAAATTGTCGCTAGTAATGTTTAGCAGTTAATAGTTTGACGACTTTCAACTACTTTTGTAGTTCAATTATGACAAGTTTTTTTTGTATTTAAATTAATCAGTAACTTATGGTAAATGATAATGATTAGAAAATATTGGAAACAAATTATGTTCAACGACTTCTGTTGCTGACTGTACGTATGTAATATAGGCAGGTTTAAACAGATCATCTTATCTAACTTCTATTATACATACGGATGTTCGGGAAAATCTATGGATGTAAACTGGGAATCATACATGGGCTTTTTAACTCGGTAAATTTTACGCGTAGGAAATAATAGAAGATTTAAATCGAATATTTTAAATACATAGTGCTATAGATCAGTACATTTATTCAGGGACCTTTGTATTGGGAAAAGCTATTCACGCGAACGAAGCCGCTAACAACTGCTAATTTAATGTACACGACTTTAAAATGAAAGGCCTGAAAAATCAGATATGAAGGAAAGTCTAACAAGATTTTTATAATAACAACTTTCAATTTACGTCACTCCGTTGCTCACAATATTGCATAATATACTTAATGTTGTTATAATATAATAATAATAGAATAATATCAACCCTGTATTATATAATGTCACACTATTGGTCACTGGCCTCCTCTACTACTGAGAGGGATTAGGCCTTAGTCCACCACGCTGGCCTAGTGCGGATTGGTAGGCTTTACAGACCTCCAAAATTCTTAAAGCCGTTAAAGCAAGCGATAATTCACAATGAATAGCCACATAATTTTTTTAGAAAAGTCAGAGGTGTGTGCCTTTAGGATTTGAACCTGCGGACATTCGTCTCGGCAGTCCGTTCCACAACTACCTAGGCTACCGCTGCTATTGTATATAATACAATAATATATTATATTTACATTGTCATTATTACGAGGTATAATATATTCGTATATTTATGTAGGTTAGCTAGTAATTTCAACAAGGCACCGACTCCAAAATTAGTAACTAATATACAGGATGGATTTTTGACATCAATAAAAGTTATTGCATAGATTGCTCATTTCCTTGCTGACTGTACATTTCTAATAAATTCTATGAATACCGATATTCTACTAAAAAAATATGGACAGATTCGAAGAAAGTTTTTATGGCTTTAGCGGTTAAGGTAGCTGCCCTTAATGGGGATTCCCAAAAATCCACCCGTACAGTTCTAAATATTTTTTTTGGATTTTAATGGTTTTTGAATTCAGTTTAATTTATCGTTAAAAGTTTCTAGTTTTAGTAAGAAATAGAGCCAACACAACCCAACAGAAAACATCGTTGATACATTTATAACCCAGTCAACACGATCGTGCTCTGTCATCAAAAGTTCTTTTCTAATAATTTATAGGTCAAGACCAGTTAGGTACAGAATATCCTTGATCATAGTTAGCTACTTTGTGTTCCTACATGTAATTTTGACAAATTCCTTCGAAGTCGAAGATACAAACCCAAATAATTTTATATGGGAACACTATTAAGCTACAATAAACACAACACAAACAATTTGTGAAATGGATTTACATACAACTGAGGTATCGCGTAACACCATTATAAAAAACTACTCCTTTATTGAAAATGATTCACAAAATATTGTCAGCTTGCTACAGCCTAATATCTGTTGTTCGTTAATCCTTATTTTGCCATTCATGTACCTACACATATTTAAAACCATTCGTGCTATATTTTAAATTAACAGAGAAAACTGTACAATGGCGTATTTATCGTATTCAATTTAAAATAATTGAATTTAAAGGAAACTACAAAATGATGTATTTTTTGTTTATTTTGTTTTTTTAATTCATTGTAGTAATTACAATTTCATTTGTCGACTATTGTCTTCAGTAGACATAGGGTCCTCCGCAGCCACAGCCGCAACGACCGGCGATGGAGACAGAACCAGCGGCAAGAGCGTCACCGGCGAAACCGACAGCGCCGATGATGGGCACCTGTCCAGCGACGGCGGTGGTACCAGCCACGGGCAGCTCACCGGCCACAGCTACGTTACCAACACCGGCACCACCGTAACCAGCACCAATACCGTCGTAACCGACACCATAGCCCCAACCGCCATAACCAAGGCCGCCGTAACCAAGGCCGCCGTAGCCAAGTCCGCCGTAACCGAAGCCATCATAACCCAAACCGGCGTAACCAATGCCGCCTACACCGCATCCTCCACAACCGAGACCGCCGTAGCCGTAGCCGAGACCGGCGCCATAGTAGCCAGTGCCAAGGCATGCGCTGTACGCATTCTGGAACGAGAAACAAGATTATTTATAAATACGTAGATGCCTATATTAACTACTAAGAATAGTATTTCATGTGTTTTATTTTTATTAATTATTAATTAATAATATGTACTGTATACTCACGTGGATGAGGCAGGCCTGCACGCAGAGGAGAATGAAGGCAAAGGTAGACATGTTTGAATTGTTCTACTGAAGATTCACAACAGAATGATTATAAGTGACCACCACAACGCTTTTATACAAACTATAACCGCATTGTTATTAATAAACATTATCTCTCAAACACGTGGCTTTTTTAAATTTCGTAATTCTAAGTTTTAGTTATTTGTTTTTTGTTATAAATCATGTGTTGCACGTACGCGCCATTAGACATCGAATACTCGATTATTTATCGTCGTATCTTTCAATGGACAAACAAGGTCAGAAGTTTCGTAACACTAGGGTACATGGAACAATACACTATATTGCTCATGATTTAATATATAACTGCATGAAGACGCAATAGAGACATTCTGGTTGCCGCTTCCGGAGGAACATCATCAGTAAACAAACATGACCGCTAAAGCTGTGCTCGTCTTCTGCGCTTCCGCTCTCTTGGTCCAGGTAAGAACAGTAAACATTGTAATTTTGTGATGGCAAATCTATTAACTCATTTATGTATGTATAATTTTAAATCTTATTTTAAATATTTGATGTGGATAAAAATTATTAAAAGTCATAATATTATTCTGTCCTAGAACATTAATATTTTTTATTGTTTAAATCTAAATGCCGTAAAATAAAACACATATTTTTTTGCGCTCTAGAGTGCTGTAAGCAGCTGTCTCGGAGGCTTTGGCTTGGGGTACGGGGGTCTGGGCTACGCCGGACTGGGTTACGATGGTTTCGGCTACGGCGGTTTAGGCTATGGCGGTGTAGGCTGTGGTGGCCTAGGCTACGGTGGTCTAGGCTACGGCGGCCTCGGCTATGGCACTGGCCTCGGAGCTGCCTATGGAGGCGGTCTCGGCGTCTCTACTGGCTCTGCTATTGCCCCTGTCGGTCTCGCTGTGGCTTCTGAGAACGTGTACGAGGGTGCTGTGGCTGTCGGCGGAAACCTGCCCTTCCTGGGTACCGTGGCTGTGGACGGCGTGTTCCCCACCGCCGGTGCTGGCGCTGTCTCGTACGGTTGTGGTGACGGCGCCGTCGGTATCACCGGTGAGGGTCCCATCGGCGCTGGTTTCGGTTACGGCGCTGGATTCGGTGGCTACGGACTCGGACTCGGCTACGGCGCTCGAGGCTGCGGCTGCGGATGCGGTGCCTTGTACTGAAACTTTCAAAATGAGTACAAAGGCATCTTAATGACCAAACAACAACATATAACAAAGTGTAACGAATAAACAATGGGAACACACGACTGGTTTTATTAATTTAATTATTTATAAATTTATTATTTTTATGTATAAAAGTAATATGTATGGGTTTACCAAACATTATTTCTATGCAATTTTATTAAGAGAGCTCAGGCCTTTTAAATACTATCATACTTATCCGTAAGTATTTGAAAGGTGAGAATTTATTTAGAAAAATACTGGCATAGTTTAAGTAGCAGAACAAATTCCAAACTTTAAATCATCTATCAAAAAGTCTCCAACAAACTTTTTTACTAAAATAAAGATTTTATATTATTATTTCATTTAAGCAGGCCCTTAATTATTAAATGCGACGATAGCCTAGACAATAATTGACTATGGAATGGAATACAAAGACCAATATCCGCATGTTTAAAATCCAAGGACTCACATCAGACGTTTCTAAATTATGTGTGAATTTTTTATGAATTATCGCTTACTTTAACGGTGAAGGAAAACATCCCGGGCAAACGTACATACCTGACAATTTCTATGTAGGAATTTTGAGGGTGTGGGAAGGCTACTAATCCGCAATAGGCTAGCGTGGTGGACTAAGGCCTAATTGATCTTAATAGTAGAGGAGGCCCGTGCCCAGCATTGGGATAGTAGGTATATAATACAGGGCTGATATTATTATTATAATATAAATCATTAAAATATACATAACTTTAAACTGAAAGGCCTGTAAAATGTGATGTACATACAGGAAACCCTAATTAGAATTTCATAATAAAACTTTCCTCAGCCCACAATTCAAAATTTTGTATTTATAATAAATGATTGTGTACTATTTTCCCTCTAATTTAATTATTTTGAACCCCTGAAAGACGAAATAAACAGAAGTTTATAATATTATGAACTTTGTATTATGAAGTGCGTGAATTGTTATGTTAGTATTGACTCGATTTTCTCGGGGAAAAACCGCATTATGGCTACCTGCCACCTAGGGGTGAATGGAACGGCTATGTCGGTTCATTTACCGGTCTTACGGCCCAATGTCAACACTTAGGAGTATTGCATCATACGAGCGAGCATTGGACCAAGGCCCTGTATATGCCCTACACCAGCATACCGACCAAAACCCGCGGTGGACTTCATCGGCACATACGGAGAGGCACTGGGGTATCTTGTTGCACTGAGTTTGCGTGTTTTAATATTATCCACCTCTTTATTATTGAGAAAGATCACTGGCTTACACTTTATATTATATTGGGTACAAGTGGTTGGACTAATGGGCAGCAAATTGATTTTTTTTAACGTATGTGACCTTATTTATCAACGTTCGTCATGCACTGCGTACACTACGCACGTCGAACTGTATTAGAATCGGGTCGCATTAAATCCATATCTATTTATACTATTATATAAAGCTGACGAGATTTTTTTTTGTTTGAGGGCACTATTCTCTGGAACTTCTGGTTGGATAGACCATTTATCGAGGTAAGCTATAGGCCACGCTATAACCAATTGCAGCGCAAAATCAATAAAAAAAAGTAACAAACACGGGAAACATTTATTCCTCAGAGGTTCCTGCGCGTGCGTTGCGTAAACGGTTAAAGTTTAGTAACAACCAAGTATGATAGAATTGTCCGTCTTAAAAGTTCGAAAAATTATATTTCGAAACAAAGTCCCCGTCGCATCTATCGGCCTGTCTGAACGCAATAAACTCTAAAACTACACAACAGATTTTGGTTAAATTTGGTATGGAGATAGTTTGAGAGACTGGAAAGGAGATACGCTACTTTCTATCCCAAAAAAATATAAAACGGGCTTTTTAAACCATTTTTACGAGGGCGGTGCCGTAAGAAAACGCTGGTTAATATATTATAAAACTCAAGAGTTTGTTTATTTAAAGGCGCGTTTTTTTTCAATAATAGGAAGCTACATTAATCCTTAGTGCTACTTTTAATACTGAGAAAATATTTATGCCAGAAAAACTTTTTCACGCCTTCGAAGCTGCAGGCAAAACCGCATTATCGATTTACTATAAATCCAGCTACGTTACTAAGTAGGTATATGCGGCGGCGCCTCGAGCTAAATTCCTGCGCATACAAAAAAGTGTGAATTTACTCGATGCGCTTAGATCCATATGAAATCAAGTTTGGGCATTGGATTACGGCGGCTATGAAGATGACGGATCCTGTCCGTTTCACAATTATTATACATAACGCAGTAATATTGACAGCTTGCTAAAGCCTAAGTAATACGTGTTGTGACTCGTTCTTCGTGATTCTTGCAGCATTCTTGACCTACAAAAATTTAAATATAATAAGGAATACAGGAAGACGTAATATCATATCAGGTGTGAAATAATAAAATATAAAGGAAACTACATTTTTTTTTTCATTTCTTATTGTATTGGCTCGTCAATACATTGTGGTATTACGAATGAAATTTTCGTCTATTATAATCAGTAGACGTAGGGTCCTCCGCAGCCACAACCGCAACGTCCGGCGATAGAGACGGTGCCAGCGGCGAGAGCGTCACCGGCGAAACCGACAGCGCCGATGATGGGCACCTGACCGGCGACGGCGGTGGTACCAGCCACGGGCAGCTCGCCGGCCACAGCTACGTTACCAACACCGGCACCACCGTAACCAGCACCAATACCGTCGTAACCGACACCATAGCCCCAACCGCCATAACCAAGGCCGCCGTAGCCAAGTCCGCCGTAACCGAAGCCATCATAACCCAAACCGGCGTAACCAATGCCGCCTACACCGCATCCTCCACAACCGAGACCGCCGTAGCCGTAGCCGAGACCGGCGCCATAGTAGCCAGTGCCAAGGCATGCGCTGTACGCATTCTGGAACAAGAAACAAGATTATTTATAAATACGTAGATGCCTATATTAACTACTAAGAATAGAATTTCATGTGTTTTTTTATTAATTAAAAATATGTACTGTATACTCACGTGGATGAGGCAAGCCTGCACGCAGAGGAGAAGGAAGGCGAAGGTAGACATGTTTGAATTGTTCTACTGAAGATTCACAACAGAATGATTAGAAGTGGCCACCACAACGCTTTTATACAAATTATAATCGCATTGTTATTAATAAACATTATCTCTCAAACACGTGGCTTTTTTGAATTTCGTAACTCTAAGTTTTAATTATTTGTTTTGTGTTATAAATCATGTGTTGCACGTACGCGCCATTAGGCATCGAATACTCGCTGCAGATTATTTATCGTCGTATCTTTCCTTGGACAAACAAGGTCGGAAGTTTCGTAACTCTAGGGTACATGGAACAATGTACTATTGCCCATGATTTAATATATAAGTGCATGAAGACGCAAGAGAGTCATTCTGGTTGCTGCTTCCGGAGGAACATCATCAGTACACAAACATGTCCGCTAAAGCTGTGCTCGTATTCTGCGCTTCCGCTCTCTTGGTTCAGGTAAGAACAGTACCGCCCTGTGGAATGGGGGCGTTTGAAGAATTCCACCACGGTATCCCCTGCCTGTCGTAAGAGGCGACTAATAGGGGCCACGAAGGGGGTCGTCGGCGGGCAGCAGGGGGCTGTCCGCCCTAGTGCATTTTTTGTGCATCCTTGCACATTTTTCGGTTGACCCCGGGATGGACGGCAGTGTGTAGTTGGCCTCATGCTGCCGTAGACGCCGAGGGCGTCCTTCGGTGCGTGGGGCTTCTGAGCCCCCCCCCATAGGAGACGGGCCGCAAGGCGGCACCGCGCAGGGGCGGCTGCGGACGAATACTTAGACACTTCCGTCAGAGGAAGCCCGCAGCCGTCCCTAATGCGCCGAAGAGGCCACCGCGGAGTTTTAGCTGGTAGGCCGTGCATAGGTTAATTGTACTCGGGTTAGGGACTCGGCCCGGCGGTCGCCCGAAGGTCGTCATCAAATCCGGGCGGCTCAACGCCGGGCCGTAAGGCACGGTTACCCCAGCATAACCGCTCAGTCGCCCCCCACGAAGGCTGGGCGGTAGTAATAAGGGACTTTCTCCGCGAAAAAAAAAAAAAAAAAAAAAAGGTAAGAACAGTAAGCATTGTAATTTTGTGATGTCGAATGAATTGACTCATTTATAGTATTTTCTTACCCCCTTATTCATATACGTTATTTATCTAAGGACGGAGCATTGCTGTGATAACAAGTCTGTTTCTTGCATTGCAGCCTTCGCAGTGCGTAGACATAGGGCCGTTGTGCTTAGCTAATATTGAAATACAACTTGAATCAAGTTGGCTGTCAGATAAACAAAGCTGAGAAACAGACTTGTTATCTCAGCAATGCTCCGTCCTTAGATAAATAACGTCTATGAATAAGGGGGTTAGTCTATAGCATTTTACGATTATTATAATATTTTTTGCTATATTAAAAATATTTTAAGTTGATAAAAATAATTATTGGTTATATTATTCTTTCTTAGAACATTATTTATTCTTTGAATCTAAATGCTGTAAAATAATAAGCCTGTTAATTATTTTCTAGGGCGCTGTAAGCAGCTGTCTCGGAGGCTTTGGCTTGGGCTACGGCGGTCTGGGTTACGCTGGACTGGGTTACGATGGTTTTGGCTACGGCGGTCTAGGCTACGGAGGTTTAGGCTGTGGTGGTCTAGGCTACGGTGGTCTAGGCTACGGCGGCCTCGGTTGCGGTACTGGCCTCGAAGCTGCCTATGGAGGCGGTCTCGGCGTCTCTACTGGCTCTGCCATTGCCCCTGTCGGTCTCGCTGTGGCTTCCGAGAACGTGTACGAGGGTGCTGTGGCTGTCGGCGGAAACCTGCCCTTCCTGGGTACCGTGGCTGTGGACGGTGTGTTCCCCACCGCCGGTGCTGGCGCTGTCTCGTACGGTTGTGGTGACGGCGCCGTCGGTATCACCGGTGAGGGTCCCATCGGCGCTGGTTTCGGTTACGGCGCTGGATTCGGTGGCTACGGACTCGGACTCGGCTACGGCGCTCGCGGCTGCGGCTGCGGATGCGGTGCCTTGTACTGAAACCTCCAAAATGAGAACAAAGGAATCTTAACGACCAAACGAGATTTTAACAATGCATAAAAAATAAACGGAAGCAATATATTTATATTTCTGTTTTTTTTTTAAACAGATGACACACCCACAAATTTACTCACGACTTTTCTCCCTACACACACTTTTCACTGTGCACATTCCGTCTCATGATGTGAAACGAGGACGAGCCTATCGCCATATCGGGCACAAATTTCAGACTCCGGGCTGATACTGAAATGAAAAAACCCATATTATTTTCCCCGACACGGGAATTAAAACTGAGACATCAGCACTGCAATTCAACTACGAAGCTGAGATAGTCAGGATTAGATGAATATTTCCAAAATACGTTAAATTATTTGAAAATCCACGGATAAAAGTTACCTTTTCCCCATCTTCATCACATCCTACTATTTAGTGGCAACACATTACGTTTACGTTTAGTAAGGATTGGCTTATTTTTAAAGACTGACCATTCACCTGACGCCAACACCCTATAAAAGAATTAGTCCTAATAAAATCGAGATAAAATCTACACAACATTTTGCCCACCCTCCAAATTTAATCCAAGATACTCGAAAATTAAATAAAAAACATTATATTATGAAATGAGTTTTACGTAACGAAAGCACTCACGAACCACTTTATTTTAAAATATACATGAAAGAAACCTTTGATTAAAACGATATATATTTAATATTAGCTTCCGCCCGCAGCTTCGCCCGCGTGGATTTCGGGTTTCAAAAATGGAGAAGGTGCTCAATTTGTCGGGATGTTTTTTTAATTTATGGTGGTATGCAGGTGGTCCGATTGTCCGGTCAGGGTCTGATGATGGGATCCTGGTGAAATCGAAGGAACTTTTAACCATTAAGGTTGCACACGAAATGACGGAAGCTTAAAAATGGAGTAACTTCTCCCGTTTTCCCAACATTTTCCATCACTGCTATGCTCCTATTAATTGTAGCGTGATGAAAAGTATACTATAACCAGCTCAGGAGTATGAAAAATAATTGTACCAAGTTAAATTAAAATCCGTCGAGTACTTTTTGTTTCTATAACGGTTATACAGACAGACAGACAAAAATTTTACTAATTGCATTTTTAGCATCAGTATCGATCCCTAATCACCCCAGTTATTTTGGAAATATATTTCATGTACAGAATTGACCTCTCTACAGATTTATTATAAGTATAGATATGCAAAAGTAGCTCAAAAATTGTCCATAACGAAAACATGCATTTTAAAGTAAAACAAAAGAAATAATATCGTGAAGCCAACCAAATAACTAATGATATATTAAATTTTGTGACTGTTCAATTTAGTCGGGTCCGCGATATCACTTTTGTTGAGTTTCAGAACGCGACATTACATTATTATATTCTGTGCTCCAACGCACACTGCTTTGATGTTAGGAACACACCTACATTGCTTAGACAACAGTGAACTTTATACAATAGCAATAAAGCTCAAATTGACTCTACGTATTAGTTAGAAAACGTTTGTATGGGAAATAGAAAAATGCTGTTTTGAGGATTTTCCCGGCAATTATTCAAATTTTTCTCACCTTTTAAACCTTCCTAGACCTCCACGAATAATTCAAGACCAAGATAAGATAAATCCGTTCAGCCGTTCTCGAGTTTTAGCGAGACTAACGAACAGCAATTCATTTTTATATATATAGATTAACAACTGAAGTTAGCTAAAATTGAGTTTCTCGAAGCCGACCACTATTTATGTACTATGTATTTTGAGACTATGCAATTTTGTCGCGTTCGCGATTCACTTTCACTTTTGTTGAGTTTCAGAACGCGATATTAGATCCTCCAACGCGCACGCGAATTTGAACTTTATGCAGCGGTAATAAATTACAAATTGACTCTCCATTTTATTTAGAAAACGTTTGTATGGGAAATAGGAAAATGCTGTTTTGAGGATTTTCCCGGCAATTATTCGAATTTTTCTCACCTTTTAAACCTTCCCTAGACCTCCACGAATAATTCAAGACCAAGATAAGATAAATCCGTTCAGCCGTTCTCGAGTTTTAGCGAGACTAACGAACAGCAATTCATTTTTATATATATAGATTAAACGAGCTAACAATAAGTTGATTCTTTTTGCATTACAAAACCAAACATATCAAATTAAAAAATATATATTTCGAAAACATGTGAGGTGGGCCATGTTAGGCAGCTGTTCCTTTCATCTGAGTGCAGTAAAATCTTATGAAAATATAAAGAAAAGCAAAAAACAATAAAACTTACATACCTATATAATTCGATAACTAAGAATTTAGGTATATTGTTGATGTAGTAAAAATAATGTAATTCAATTTAAATTAATTTTATATGCAAAAAAAAAATCGCTTCATAGAAGTAATAATTATGCCACTGTCATGACGCTGTATAAAAAAATAACAGCTATTTTCTAAATGGCAGGGCGTTTGGAATCATTCGTAGATGTTATTTCGTTTGTGGCGGCCGACGTATAAGACGACATAGATTGAAATAGATGGGTAAACTAGGATTTTTGAAAACTTGTCTATGATAAGAACCGGGCTTTGTTTGAACATAGTATGTACTTATAAATGTTAAAGTATGTGGAAATATCAACCCTAGCTTCGTATAAATGGTGCAATTGATCGCTACAGTAATTAAGGCTGGTGTGTTATAAGTTACTTGCTAAATTTCATCCCAAAAACTACATAAAGTATTTTTATTCTAGGAAAGATCTTTCAAGAGGGGGAAGTCGTGAGCAATATACTCGTATTCTAATCCGAAGTGAATCTACCACTTCTTTTTTTTAAAAGATATACGGAATAAGAGAATCCCCGGTCGAGCCGGCTTAGTCAAGATCTTAATGAATATAGATCTTAATTTAACAAAAATATTAAACGATAGAGATTTCAAGAAATCTTCATGTTTCTGGTTACATCATCACGTTTTGAATTAATTCGACAGATTGTCTGTAATTAACTAATTTTGACGCTTTTTAGGAGAAACGAGTGTAGTAAATTGTCTAGTACGAGTAAGTTATATGAACACCTAGATTTTTAGATTAGAAATTAGCTTTATTCATTCAGAATTAAGTTAATATGTTATTCAGTATAAAATTATAAAGAGTAAAGGAAACGATAGAATCATGCATTTTAGTGTATT
This sequence comes from Manduca sexta, assembly GCF_014839805.1. NCBI lineage: Eukaryota > Metazoa > Arthropoda > Insecta > Lepidoptera > Sphingidae > Manduca > Manduca sexta. The sequence goes on along the minus strand of NW_023592509.1, from coordinate 14,337 downwards.
CTATTAGTTTTGCCAATACATTCCATTTGTCGTGAATTATAATTATCAGTAAAGGTAGGGTCCACCGCAGCCGCAACCGCAACGTCCAGCAATGGAGACAGCACCAGCAGCAGCCGCGGTACCGCCGAACTCCACGGCGCCGATGATGGGCACCTGACCGGCGACGGCGGTGGTACCAGCCACGGGCAGCTCACCGGCCACAGCTACGTTACCAACACCAGCACCGCCGTAACCAGCTCCGATACCGTCATAGCCGTAGCCCCAGCCGCCGTAACCAAGGCCGCCATAGCCAAATCCGTCATAACCAAGACCAGCGTAACCGAGGCCGCCTTGTCCGCATCCTCCATAGCCGAGGCCGCCATAGCCGTAGCCGAGACCAGCACCGTAGTTGCCGGCGCCGAGACACGCGCTGTACGCATTCTGAAACAAAAAATAAAATTATTTATATTTATATATTTATATGTTATATATTTTAATTGAAAACTTACTTATTAAGATGTATAATAAAATAATCACACGGTGTATAAGTACTCACGTGGATGAGGCAAGCCTGCACGCAGAGAAGGAGGAAGGCGAAGGTAGACATGTTGTGGGTCTGATACACTGAATATACAATGGCTTACAGTTGTATGACACTGATTTATATGGAGACTGGAGACGCTTCTCTGATACCATGCTATTTAGTAATAGTTCTAATTGTTTATAGATAACTAATTAATAATAATTCACGTATTTTTCAATGTCAACACACTATTTGCGAGTGTTTTATTTATTATAATGCGTAAAAATAATTAAATTGATAACCTGGGCAAGGGTAATTTCATTCTAAATAAGAATTTAACACGTAGGGATTGCACGTTCCAAATTTTATTATTATTTTTTATCACAGCCAGAATGGAAAGCATCATGTATAAATACTTGTGTTACACTATGGGTAGTTATTCTGTAACAGAAATTTCCTGAGTATCACAACATGGCAGTTAAAGCTTTCCTCGTAGCTTGCGCTTCTGCGTTCTTCGTTCAGGTACGTGCATTAACATAATTTTATTATAAAAACACGCGTGAGTTTTTTTCTACTTGTTGGTGGTTATTGATGATAATATTTTTCTTTGTCTGGCAGTGCGCGCTGGGTAGTTGCTTAGGACGATTCGGTGCTGGCTTTGGCCCCTACGCTGCTGGATTTGACGGTCTGGGTTATGGTGGATTCGGCTACGGAGGTCTGGGATACGGTGGATTCGGATGCAGCGGTTTGGGTTATGATGGCTTCGGTTACGGAGGTCTCGGCTACGGCGGTCTTGGCTACGATGGCTTCGGTTACGGCGGACTCGACGCTGCCTATGGTGGTGGTCTTGGTGTCTCCAGTGCTTCTCCCATGGCTCCCACCGGTCTTGCCGTAGCCTCTGAGAACGTATACGAGGGTGCTGTCGCTGTCGGCGGTAACCTGCCTTTCCTGGGTACCGTGGCTGTGGACGGCGTGTTCCCCACCGCCGGTGCTGGTGCTGTCTCGTACGGTTGTGGTGATGGTGCTGTTGGCATCGCCGCTGAGGGTCCTATCGGTGCCGCCGTCGGTCCCGCCTACGGATACGGAGGTTTGGGCGGATTCGGTATCGGAGGATACGGACTCGGCTACGCTGGATACGGCGCGCGCGGTTGTGGTTGCGGCTGCGGTGCATTTTACTAAACTCATTTTGTAACTAATGTTTCAAAAAATAAATAAGACCTGGCTGATATAAAATAAAGTACGAGCAATAATAGAATTTACTGTTGTTTTATTACATACTAGTTGAAAGTGAAACGTACTGCCGGGCGGATGTCCGCAGGTTCAAAACCCAAGGGCACACCTCAATTTTTTTCTAGTTACGTGTGTATTCTTGTGAATTATCGCTTAGTTTATCGGTGAAGGAACATCGTCAGGAAATCTACATACCTGTGAAGTTTGCTGTAAGAATTTTGAGAGTACTGTCTGCCAATTCACACAGGGCCAGTGCAGTGAACTGAGGCAGCATATTATTAAGTATTTATTATAATATTATAAATACGCGTTGAAGGGGTTATGATGTTTTTGACATAACAACACTTTAAATCCTAACCCCCTTATTCATAGACGTTTTTTATCTAACGACCGAGTAAGGCTGTGATAACAAGTCTGTTTCTCAGTGCTGACGGCATGGCAGTCTTCGCAGTGCGTAGACGTAGGGCCGTTGTGATTGGCTAATATTGAAATACAACAATAATAACCAATCACAACGGCCCTATGTCTATTGTGTCCTAGTTTCTCAGTGCCGTTGGGCACTGAGAGACAGGCTTGTTATCACAGCTTTACTCCGTCCTTAGATAAAAAACGTTTATGAATAAGGGGGTAAGAATATACCTATACAATATTAAATCTTAGTCGAGGAACCTATTCAAACATACAGCATCATGCTTGCATGTAACTTATAAAAATATACGCAAAACAAGACATAATTGGCAGATCGCACCTAAAAAAATCGTAAAAAGACTCCGTGATGTATCTATTTGTTTAACACATTCTATGCGCCATTCGATATGAATATAACCTATAAATATGATACGATTTCCCTTCATAGTTCAAACCTGGCTTAGGAAGGTAAAAATACCTTAATGATGATATTCCCATAAAAAAAATTTGGTCACATATTTTATATATCTCGCTATCACCAATAAGAGCGGAGCAATAATGAAAAAAGTTACAAAATGGGGAAAATTTATTACTTTTGAGAGCTTCCGTTGCGTGCGCTGCGTAAACAGTTAAAGTTATGCAACAATCAAGTGTGTCGGATTACTTCTCTTAAAAAAATCCCTGGCACCCTGGGATGGAACATAGGCTCCTGAGAAAATATATAGCGTGACTTTTATAACGGAAAACTTTAGCCTGGCAAACTTTATCACGCGGGCGGAGCCGCGGCCAAAGCTAGTTTCATAAATATTCGGAATGATAATCGAAAACTGTATTCTCTTCTTAAACAGGTCCCTCGACGAACCTTAATATTGTATACATGTGTTACTTTTGCTCTTCACACGAAGGTAGAAATGAAATATTTTGCTTTACTGATGGTCTTATATCTAATGGTAATAAGAGCTGATTGTAATATACTTAAAATTCAGGGACAAAATGAACTAGAGATTTTTTGGTTGAAGCTTGACTACTAAAAAAGATGTATTAGTAAATGTAACGCGGATGCGTCTATAAGTGTATTTAAAGTCTATAAAAGGAAAGTTACTGCTTGCCTGATTACAACATTAATTTACAGTCGAAAGCGCTGTTTAGAAGCATATAATTTTGTACAAACGTTTCTTATTGTTGGTGCAATAATTAATAATAATAATGTTACGTAGGATTTTGTGTTTTAAGTTTTTATCTTTGTTCCAATAATAAACTTTTTTTCTTCTTCTTTTTTCTTTCTTTGAATAACGTAATCGTGAATAAGGGATTATTGTACTTTTGTACAATAATTGATAATTTGTAAAGATATTAAAAATTATTACAAATATATGAAACTACATTAATAAAAATAAACTAAACGCTACTTTTTAGTGTGATAATTGAAGATATCAGGAGCAAAGCCGCGTGCAAAAGCTATTATTATAAAAGCAAAATTTTTAACCTAAAATATAAATAAACAAAACAGGCGCGATATCTGAGCCGCATCCGCACTGTGGCCGCTTTGTTTTTATTATGCAGTTGTTAGATTTCTTTCTGAATATAAACTTAATTTTGAGCACATTGCCGAAACACTTTATTTTAATTGCGATAGACTTACTTATGTTATAGAAGTCATTCATAAATCATGGTAACAGCTATTCCCACGTATAAGATCTCCCTTTTCTAAAAAATACCCTCAATTTAGACTTAAATCTATTTTTACTAAAATCAAGCCAGAAGTAATAGCCTGGTACTTCGATTTCAAGTAGCATTGTAATGGTAAAAGAATCTAAAAAATCAGTCAATTACTTTCGGAATACAAGCATTTTTTTTCTCTTTATAATATACTAGCTTTTGCTCGCGGCTTTGCCCGCGTGAAGGAGTTTTGCGGGATATTTTTTTTCCCACTTGATACTTATCGTTATATTATAATAACCATATTACACAAAATCATTATTCATTGTAGCCTATGTGTTATTCTGTTGTATAACCAATATTATTGTAAAGTTTCATCTAAATCCGTTCTGTAGTTATTTCGTGAAAGAGGAACAAACTTACATCCATCCTCACAAACTTGCGCATTTATCATTTTAGTAGGATTTAATAAAAACAAATCATCAGTTTGCTTTCGTTTATTCGTTATGCATTGTTAAATGTCGTATGGTTTGTACAATTATTGTGATACTGGAAGTTTTAGTACCAGGCACCGCATCCGCAGCCGCAGCCTCGAGCGCCGTAGCCGAGTCCGAGTCCGTAGCCACCGAATCCAGCGCCGTAACCGAAACCAGCGCCGATGGGACCCTCACCGGTGATACCGACGGCGCCGTCACCACAACCGTACGAGACAGCGCCAGCACCGGCGGTGTCGAACAGACCGTCCACGGCCACGGTACCCAGGAAGGGCAGGTTTCCGCCGACAGCCACAGCACCCTCGTACACGTTCTCAGAAGCCACAGCGAGACCGACAGGGGCAATAGCAGAACCAGTAGAGACACCGAGACCACCTCCATAGGCAGCTCCAAGGCCAGTGCCGTATCCGAGGCCGCCGTAGCCTAGACCACCGTAGCCTAGACCACCGCAGCCTAGACCGCCATAGCCTAAACCGCCGTAGCCCAAACCATCGTAACCCAGCCCAGTGTAACCCAGACCCCCGTAGCCCAAACCAAAGCCTCCGAGACAAGTGCTTACAGCGCTCTAGAAAAATATAAATAGCTGTGTTATTTACGGCATTTAAATTCAAACAAAAATTAATTTTCTTAGAAAAAATATTTTATGTCTAATCATTTCTAGAGACACCTATATTATATATACATAGATATCTGTATTAGAGACTACGAAAATATTATAAATGAGTCAATTCTATTTTGTCATCACAGATTTAAATATTGCTTACTGATCTTACCTGAACCAAGAGAGCGGAAGCGCAGAATACGAGCACAGCTTTGGCGGACATGTTTGTGTACTGATGATGTTCCTCCGGAAGCAGCAACCAGAATGACTCCCTTGCGTCTTCATGGAGTTATATATTCAAGTATCAGCATAGATCGTATTGTCTTATGTTTAGAGTTGCGAAACTTCCGACCTTGATAGTTCACTGAACGATACAACGATAATAATATCTCCGGCAAATATTCGATGCCTAATGGCGCGTACGTGCAACACATGATTTATAATATAAAACAAATAATAAAAACACAGCGTTACGAAATTAAAGAAATCACGTGTTTGAACGCTATTATCGCATTTATAACAGAGAGGTTATTGTTTGTATAAAAGCGCTGTATTGGTCACTTGTAACCATTCTGCGTTGAGTCTTCAGTAGAACAGAACAAACATGTCTACCTTCGCCTTCCTTCTCCTCTGCGTGCAGGCTTGCCTCATCCACGTGAGTATACATAATAATAGTATGATAATATTCCTTTAGACTTTTACGAGTTATTAAATATTCATTTATTTGATATAGTAATAAATTAATTAGTGTAGGTACAAAAAAAACGTTTTGAAGTATAGAGAGTTACGAATTGGGTTTTAAACAGGAAGAGATATTTACTAAAATTAAAAAGCATATAATATTAAATTCTGCCAGGATAGTTACCAATATATTATTTTTTTCAGAATGCCTACAGTGCCTGTCTAGGTGCTGGTCTTGGTTACGGGTACGGAGGGCTTGGTTACGGTGGTCTTGGCTACGACGGTTTTGGCTACGGCAGCCTTGGATGCGGCTGCGGCGGACTTGCTTACGATGGTTTCGGTTATGGTGGTCTCGGTTACGGCTATGGCGGTCTCGGTTACGGCGCTGGTATTGCTGGATACGGTGTGGCTGGTGCTGGTTACGGCGGTGCTGGTGTTGGTAACGTGGCCGTCGCCGGTGAGCTGCCCGTGGCTGGTACCACCGCCGTCGCCGGACAGGTGCCCATCATCGGCGCCGTGGAGTTCGGCGGTACCGCGGCTGCTGCTGGTGCTGTCTCCATCGCTGGACGTTGCGGCTGCGGCTGCGGTGGGCCCTACCTCTACTAAATTCACAGAATAAAGTGAATGATTGTCTATCCCATAAATACTGGACAAAATACATAAATGCTGATACATTTTACTTTGTTGTATTTGTTATTATAACGTAAACCATTTTGAATAAGCATCGAGTTAACTTATATGTGTTAATACTGTGTGTTACTCATATTGGGAGCACTGCAGTATCCATTAAGTATAATTTAAATAAAATTGGTAATTTAGACCTAAATTTTTATAAGTTTACAGAGATTCGAATTATAATATATAACCTATTTTAATCGCTTTGAAACGTCACACTCTCTTGTTATATATAAATGTTATGACAATTACTAATTAATAAGTTTTAAAGTCTAACTACAAAGCAAAGTTTTTGTTGTTAAACAATGAACACAGTGTCAGTGTTGTAAGATGAATGTCTTACAATGAACACAGTGTACATTGTACAGAGTAGGCAGATATAGCATACGATTAATTGCTGCATCACTCATTTTAAACTAATGACCAAATAGATGACACATACACGTTCTTTATTCCACAAGGGGTAGGCAGAAAAGCAAGAAGTGCATCTACTTTTCGCTATACGTAATCCGTCTGGTGAAATAATAGACAGCAAGCCTTGACTTGCTAATAATTGTAGATTGCAAGCGAAAATGAACCATAATGTGTGAGATCGTTTAAGATGCCTAAGACAGCTCACAGTCACATAGTGAGCTAAGGAGATTGCTATACTCCAGTGGCGAAGGGTGAATTTTTCCAAAAGGGAACCCGACTTAATATAATATAGGTATCAAAATGTAAAAGTACAATCTGCAAAATCGTTCTAATGATCATTAGATTTTTTATAAATTACGAAAGGGAAGCCGTCAGGAATCGGGTTATATGGAGTCTTCGCACATGCTATACTCAGTATTTCTCTACGCATTCAAAACAGAAGCAAATGATCCCTAGAAAAACAAAGTCACCGATCATAGCCCAACGTATCAGTAAACTGGCGACAACAGTCAACAGCAACAAATGGCGGTGAGCAAGGGCATAAAGTTCGTAAAATTAACAACAGATGGGTCAGATAAGTTCTCAAAAGTAGGCCATGTACCGGCGAGCGGAGGATTGATGTTCTCTCGCGTGGTTGATAAACGATCTTGTAAAGGTAGTAGGAACTCGTTTATTTATTTAACTAAGTCAAAATTTTCATACATATCGAACTCACTTAGCGTTCATTTATTGGTAAGTAAATGAATGAATATCCTATTATTTGATGGTCGACTTTTTAAAGAACAATTTCATCTTTTCACTAGTTTTCTCTACTAAATTTCGCAAAAGTAATTATACTATAAATATTATACGGAGTAAAATAAAGTACTATATTTATCTCAGATTAATAACTAAATCAAATATTCTGAATAAAAAATAATGCATCATATCTTGTATTCTTGCCCGTCATGAAGCTTCTGACGCGGTCATGGGATGCGAATAATACATCGTATCGCATACTGCACATATGTTTTACGACAACGATTTTAAAAACTGTTTCTTTTTCGCAGTTTTCATATTACGATTATTTCCCGACGTTTAAGAAGACTTTGCTTTCGTGGCTACGGAGCGGAAGGAGATGTCAGGTCGTCCGAAAAGTCAAAGTTACAATAATAATAATAATAATAATAATATATCAGCCCTGTATTAAATATTTGCCCACTGCTGAGCACGGGCCTCCTCTACTACTGAGAGGGATTAGGCCTTAGTCCACCACGCTGGCCTAGTGCGGATTGGTAGACTTCACACACCCTCGAAATTCCTATAGAGAACTTCTCAGGTATGCAGGTTTCCTCACGATGTTTTCCTTCACCGTTAAAGCAAGCGATAATTCACAAAGAATACTCACATAACTTTTAGAAAAATCAGAGGTGTGTGACCTTGGGATTTGAACCTGCAGACATTCGTCTCGACAAACTGTTCCACAACCAACTAGGCTATCGCCGCTTTTTACAAGGGTACAATATCTACCTTCAAATAGCGGACCCCCCCTTGCCCCTTTCACCCTATGTGAGACACTAATTCTACAACCAATCGATAATTAAATATATTATCTCCATTCATTTGGAAAAATAAAATATCTACCTACATTACAATTATACATTTTTTTAATTTGAGAAATAGTTTTATATCAATGTCTAACATTCGGGTAAACATACGAAATCATTATGCAGGCTATGGTCTTCGCAGCATATTTTCACGTAGACCGCCGCGTCTGTCCAGTAACACCTAATGGTATTGTCATCTTGTTATATGCGAAACTCATGCAAAATATTGAAATTGAATCTAAGACCATATAGTATATGGTATATAGTATATATAGTATATGGGATAATGTTCTTAAAGTAGTAGTAGTGGCATAAGGGGGTGTAAAATTAAAATTTCTTCTATTGATATTCATTTTGTTCGAAAGTTACGCATTTTATATTAAATCTATAGTTAGAATAAAGTTAGAATAAAATATGGTAAAGTTGTTTTCAAGAAGATAAGTATATTATGATTTAATTTATTAAAACAATGTCATTATAACTTTGTATACATAGTTATACAATAATATATGTTATGTTACGGAGGGTGAGTTTGAAGAAATTACACAAAATAATTACTTGCTTATTAGATATTTTTATTTCTTATGGTATCAGGTTATATGGTTATCAGAGTTTCAGTACCAAGCACCGCAGCCGCAACCGCAACCGCGCGCGCCGACTCCAGCGTAGCCGAGTCCGAGTCCGTAACCTCCGACACCGAATCCGCCCAGACCTCCGTATCCGTAGGCGGGACCGATAGCAGCTCCGATGGGACCCTCAGCGGCGATGCCAACAGCACCATCACCACAACCGTACGAGACAGCACCAGCACCAGCGGTGGGGAACTCTCCGGCAACTTCCACGGTTCCCAGGAAAGGCAGGTTACCGCCAACAGCGACAGCACCCTCGTATACGTTCTCAGAGGCTACGGCAAGCCCGGTGGGAGCCATGGGAGAAGCGCTGGACACACCGAGACCACCACCATAAGCAGCTCCGAGGCCGCTGGCGACAGCGATGTCCGCAGCAGGAGCGATGGCGCCAATGCCGCATCCCAGACGACCGTATCCAAGACCACCATAGCCAAGACCACCGTAGCCAAATCCATCATAGCCCCATCCGCCGTAACCCAGAGCTCCGTAGCCGAGACCGCCATAGCCCCAGCCGGTGCCGAGGCGTCCAAGACAGGTGCCAACAGCGCTCTAAAAAATTAATTACCATAATTTTTTTCTGCTGTTGCTGCGACATTGTGCATTTTTTTTATGAAACTTGTTGATTGAATTAATTATTTTTTAGTTATTATTTAGAATACTGACAAGTATGATTAAGACAGTTCCAATTACGAGCTTAAACTGGTTACAAACTGTTCTTACCTGGACTAAGAGTGCAGAGGCACAGAAGACGAGCACAGCTTTTGCGGACATGTTTTGTAATTATGTTTCAGCTAAAACAGAATCAAGAGTGATTCTATCACCTCGAGGAGCAGTTTTATATGAGTTTACAGCTCGTTATCCTAATGAGTGCTAAAGTTATGAAACCTGATCTCTTCATAATGACCATTAAGTTGTCAGGACTCGATGAGTACGAAAAGTTGAGCAACTTATTATCTAGTTTAATTGGACGTACGTGCTTCGACTCAACTAAGTGTATCAAATGGAAATTAGTTATTATTCTAAAATTCAAATTAATGATAACATTATTACTAAATATTTATCTTAATGGGGTTAATAAAGTTCGAAATGCTTGGAATTTTATGTGTATAAAAACATAGCCACTGTCAGTTGTAATCATTCTGCAACCAGTTTTCAGAAGACTAGAACCATCATGTCTACCTTCGCCTTCCTTCTTCTTTGCGTGCAAGCTTGCCTTATCCACGTAAGTGTGTGTTGACGCGTAAGAAATGTATTAATCAATTTCTTAGGAAATCTGGATATCTATTTCAATTTTCTTAGGAACTTAGCCTTATTTCCAATTTGTTTACTTGGTCATCTGATGATTTGTCGTGAAATTTCAATTAATGTTTAAATTGTTCTAGAATGCGTACAGCGCGTGCCTTGGTACCGGCTACTACGGGGCCGGGCTCGGCTACGGCTACGGCGGTATCGGCTATGGAGGATGCGGTCTAGGCGGTATCGGTTATGCTGGTCTGGGCTATGATGGCTTCGGCTACGGCGGCCTTGGTTATGGCGGTCTTGGTTACGGCGGCTTGGGATATGGTGTCGGCTACGACGGTATCGGTGCTGGTTACGGTGGTGCCGGCGTTGGTAACGTGGCCGTCGCCGGTGAGCTGCCCGTGGCTGGTACCACCGCCGTCGCTGGTCAGGTGCCCATCATCGGCGCTGTCGGTTTTTGCAGGTGACGCTCTCGCCGCTGGCTCCGTCTCCATCGCCGGACGTTGCGGTTGCGGTTGCGGCGGTCCTTTCGTCTACTGATAAATTCATTATTACAGATCTTACGTTACTACGACCTGGCAAAGACAATAAATTCTGATTTTGCAATATGAAACTGTAATTTTCTTTCCCCATTATAGTCTGAATACCTTCACGTAACGGTTTAGTTTAATAAGAATAGTGTTTTATTACGTAGTCCATTCATACATATCCATTCATAAGTAGAGTATTCAATAATATTTTTTTTTACTTTACGAGCGTTGTTTGGATTCCCAAAGTTATGTCTTAAAAATTGTGTCATACATAAATTCTTTTAAAGATAAATTGTTCCGTACATCCTGTAATATCGACAATTTAACGAAATCTTCCCAGAAGATAAATAAGAGTGATGATTGCGGTATATGGAATTATTTGTATGTTGAAAGTTTACTTAGTCGTATTATTTAATAAAAAAATATTTTTACCGTAATGGGCAATAACTGCATAGATATTATATGGAGTTTACTAACATCCATCGTCGTCATTTTCTGTCTGAATGAGAACATCCAGTGGATATAAAAAAATATTCGCTCAGAATTTTAGTGTGTGTACGTCATTTGACGTTCCGTTTATTGGGACTCAGAGCCTTGATGGCATCAGTTCGGTTGTGTCCGCCGCCTTGCCCTCATGCGCACCTAGCCGTGTTGACGTGATACCGGCGTGGCGCAGCGTTTCGGCACAAATAATAATAGTGCAATCTCAAATGCATAAATTTGTAGTAGTTGTATTTTTTATCTTATGTCATCACAAGTTATAATTAATTGATTATGTATGATTACTTATATATTTTTTATTTCTTTAAATATTTTTATTTTTCTTATCTTTTGCTGGCATCCGTGGGTACTCCTGTTAACCTTGCTGTAAATTATTGTCAGGGTGGCTCCTCCACATGGCGGACACTGAGTTTATGGGTGTAGATTTTCACTGTGTTTTTGATGGTAATGCATTAAAGTCACAACTCTAGCTATATTGAAACTCCAAAGATGGCACTGAATATATTATATATTTCAAAGCTCCAGAGTACGTTTAATACACAGTGGCGTACTTAGGTGGTAATAGTAACAAATCCTAAGACCTACTAATTAAAGGGCGACTGAGCGGTTATGTTAGGTCACCGTGCCTTACGGCCCGGCATTGAGCCGCCCGGATTTGATCTTGACCTTCAGGTGACCGCCGGGCCGAGTCTCTAACCTATATACAACGCACGGCATACCAACTAAAACTCCGCGGTGGCCGTCTTCGGCGCATTAAGGACGACTGTGGGCTTCCTCTGACTAAAATGTATAAGTTTTCGTCCGCAGTTGTTCCTGCGCGGTGCCGTCTGTTGCGGCCCGTCTCCTATGGGGGCTCAGAAGCCCCGCGTAACCGAAGGACGCTCTCTGCGTCAACGGCAGCATGAGGCCTACCTTCCACGCTGCCGTCCATCCCGGTGCGTCATCACAATGTGCGAGATGTGCACAATATACACTAAGAGCGGACGCCCCCAGCCGCCCGCCGACGACCCCCCGATGCCCCTATTAGTCGCCTTTTACGACAGGCAGGGGATACCGTGGTGGAATTCTCCAAACGCCCCCATTTCACAGGGCGGGAGACGCCGGTCAGTCGTCCACTCGGCGCCTCCTACGTCTCCTCTGACGGCGGGAGGGATCCTCCCTCTCTCTATCCCTCTCGGCACTCTCCTTCTGCGAGAGGACCACCTCACAGAAGTGGGCCACCGCACGCCAGGCCTCCGGGCTGCCGACCATGGAAGCGACCACGGCTGGCAGCGAAAGATCTCCTCCGACGACTGATCTAAGGCCGCTGCGCTCTTCGTCCCAGGCTGGACAGAACTCCAAAGTATGTTGGGCCGTATCGAGCGAGCAGTTGGCATAATGGTGACACAGGGCCGACACCTCCCCGTACCTACGATCCGGTACAGATACTCAACGAAGCAGCCATGCCCAGTGAGAACCTGTGACAACCGAAAGGTTGCCGCACCGTGGCGCCTGTCTAGCCACTCGGCAAAGACAGGCTGCGCTGCCGCAACGGTCCGGATCCCCGCTGTCGGGGCCTCCAGCCTGAGACGCCACTCCTCCACGGCGGCTCGTCGCAAGGGGGCCCTCTTGGCCTCCACCTCCTTCAGGGCCGGACGCTGCCCGCGACTGAACGCCTCCACCCGCCAATGAAAGACACCAGACAGAGATTTGGGGTCCATATCCCAGGGCAGGAATCCGGCCAACAAGCAAGCTGCCTCGAATGAAACCGTGCGGTATGCCCTAATCGCCCGCTGCGCCACTACGCGCTGCGGGCCCCGCAAGAGCGGCAGAACGCTCTCTTAGGGCATCAGCCCAGACCGGGCTGCCGTATAGTGGCATGGACCGCACGACTCCGTGGTATAACCTTCGGCAAGGGATATCAGGACCCTCCAGGTTGGGCAGCAGACTGGAAAGAGCGTCCGCTGCCCGGGACAATTTCGTCCGCAATTTTAAGAAATGGGTGCGAAATTCCCAACGGCTATCTAACACTAAACCACATATGCCGAGAATCCGCACCCCTTCCACAACGATGGGCGCCGGCTGGTGGCCTCTGCGAGGCCCGTGAAAACAAATGGCCTCGATCTTCTCGAGGGCCACCTTCAAACCAAAACGTCGAATTCGGCTAACAACGTGGCCGGTGCCCACCGCCGCTAACATGGCGGCGCCCTGGAAGGTCCTTGATGTCGCCGTGATCAATGTGTCGTCAGCGTAACATGTCACGCTGACTCCCCGGAGATTGGCACCACGGAGCACCCAGTCATACCCGATGTTCCACAGGAGAGGGCCCCAAACCGAGCCCTGTGGAACACCGCAAGGTTGCTCTGCGATGCCACCCGTCGGCACCCGGATACACCACGTCCCTGTCAAACAGATACGCGTGCACCGGACGCCGAAGATAGGGCGGCATCACGTGGTACCGCAATCCCTCGTGGAGGCAGGGCCAGGGCAACGAGTTAAATGCGTTGGAAATATTCAACGATACCGCTATATCTACGCTGGCTCCGGCCACTGCTTCCTCCGCCTGTAACTGACCCGCAGAATCGTGTGGACGGTAGGACGTCCCCCTAAATCCGAACTGGTTGTCGGCCAAATTTGGAATGTTGGCACAGCTTCAGATGCGGATGGCCGGGTGAATGAATATGTTCGCTAGACTAATTTTGTACAGTCTTTAAATTTCTTTTCGATTTTATTATTAGGTAGGTATAGTATATTATACTTTTTTGTATCTAATTTTTTATATTTTACCTTGAATTTTCTTTCCTGTAGCTTATGCAGTATGACTGCCATCTGGTCCTGATTAAATAAATGCATTTTCTTTCTTTCCACTATCTGAATATTATGTAACCACATTCTTTTATAAAATTAAAGAAAATAAAAAATCTATAGAACTTCAAACACAAATTTCGTGATTCTATCAAAATATTTAAAGTGATTTTAAGTCTTAAATATTATCTGATAATAATTTTCGGCTTTTCCGATTGCCGTCATTTTTTCTAATGCAGCATATTTGTTGTTTCGTTAATTAACGCGTTGTAACATTAAATATAAGTAATTAGTTTCCACACCGATAACACCAATAAGATATTGCTTGCTGAGGATTAAACCAAGAGAAACGATTGTGTAATTCTGTAATCACCATTTATTCGGTTTGCAAGAATTTTCTAACA
>NW_023592508.1:0-2000 GCF_014839805.1 Manduca sexta | reverse complement strand
ATACTGGCAACACTATCACTGATATTTTATTATTTTTTAAGTCTGGTCTCTCTTTTTTCCTATCACTGTAATTGCTCTGTGTCTTCCGTATAATAAAAAAATTATCTTTAATTATATTTTGTTTTTTATTGCAATCCAACAGTTTATACCTTAAACTGATTTTAAAAAGAGCAATACAAGTTTCTCACCCGTTCTTCTCTGATGAGAACTGCTCTCCGAACTCGTGGTAAAGTTAATATCGACGGAATCTAAACAGTATATAACATTTTATGGGTTCAAATAACTTATTTAATTTCATTAAACCAATAAGAGCAATGATGGCCGTTGGGGTCGAAAGGTTCTAGAGTGGAGGCCACGTACAGGCGAGCGAAATGTCGGACGCCCGCCTACAAGGTGGACGGACGACCTGGCTAAGGTCGCAGGAAGTCGCTGGATGCAGGCCGCTTCCAACAGGTCGACGTGGAGATCCTTGGGGGAGGATGTTCAGCAGTGGACTTCCTGTGGCTGAGATGATGGATAAGAGGAATGGTGGATTAAATAAAACTCTCACATTTAAATGTAGGTAAGTGTATTAGCAATGTTGGTACATGAGATTACTGAATACTGCCGTGGGATATTGTAATACCGCGATGTCCAAACACTCAGAACACCCACCTTTCAACAATAAGTGTCGTTAAATACGATTAGTAAAAAAAGACTTTTATATATCACCAATAAAAACCGTGCACACCTAGTAATGCGACTTACGTTCCAATACAACTTCGTTTTTACGCGTCTATTACATCTATAAATTCAATAACTGATTAATTTTAATACGTTAAGGACACTACAGATAAATATAAAACGTGAGCATTCATACAGATAGGGAGATTTTTACTTAACAATTAGATTTATCGAATGTAAGGGCTCACTCACACTAGGCCTCGTGATCATGCGATTGTCGGATGGCCCGACAAAACTTTACCTGCAAACAAGCTCCAACATCGACAACACTCCAGTTTTCGGAGGACGAAGCGCAAATGAGACCTTAATTATTTTTTAATCATAAATCGATTTTACGATATCCAAAACACGTTCGTTTCGTTAGTGTCGGTACAACAGATAAAAAATCTTACACCTCCCTACTACATTTAATTATAATTATGAATAACTACAACATTTTCTAGTACCCATGATGTATAGTTACTCCGTAAAAAATATTACTAATCAACTAGAAAACAGTGAAGTCTACGTCAAAATGAACGTTATGGAAGCCATAACTGAAAACGTTTCTTCGTTGATGAAATGACATTTCCATAAAATTCTCAAAAAGAAACTTGAAACTGTTGTACGATTATCATCCTTTGCAGTGCAGGATGATATAATATGCATGAGCGTATATAGCTCTGGCATCAAGCCGATACATCATTTCAAAAAACAAATTCCTTATTAGTCTTTTTTCAATATCCCACAAATCCATTTTTTTTTTTTACTTTTACGCGTCGCCTAATCCGTATGCAAAAAAGCAAAAAATAAACACAAAAGAATTAATAGGCCTTATAAATTCACCCTAATAAGAAATAAAAAACCCGTTCATACTGTATGCATCAATTCTCAACAGTATCATCTTTCATTACATCTTCTAAAATCTATTGCTAACGTTTTTGACATCAAAACATTTTTGCACAGTATATACGGGCCATTATAAAAAAAAGGAAAAATAAAGTAAAAAAACAAAAAGAACCAAAAAATCTTTCATTTAATTCTCTGTGATAATATATTTTTTTAATCATAAGTATCTTTACGCAAGAGAGAATAATGTTCAATTAAATCTACATACAACGTGACATAAGACAAACTATTTATTTATATAACTACATATTGTGTCGCAACGACAAACGAAGACTGTTCCCTTTAAATAATTTTCATATAAATTTTTTAAATAAAATATAAATAATCGAGTATTAACGTTCCAACAATTCTAAAGGTTCCCTTTGATAGAATTTGACAGAGACAAGAAA
>NW_023592507.1:0-4269 GCF_014839805.1 Manduca sexta | reverse complement strand
AAAATGTTCTACACATCCATTACAAATAACACGTCCAAGTTGTGCAATAAATAAGACAGTTAATAAATCAATCCAACAAATGATTAGGAAAGTTTCGCTAACTGTAACCAAATCGTCAATACACTTGGCGAAAAGATTTTCTTTGGGATTTATAGCGATAAAGTAACGGAAGAAAATCCAAACAGAAAAGTATTGTGCAGCGTCAAGTTGTATGTTAGTTTGATATGTCAAGGAGACTTATATACACTCACTTACCAATAAATATTTCTTGAGACTCTTCATGTATACAAATACCGAACTACGCCTAAACTAAATGTGAGTATATAGGGTTCCGGGATCAGCCTGTGTATATCCGGTTCTAACAGGCCGGCATAATTGTGTCGACTGGCGAGGGGTAATCAGTCAGTCGACATTCTATCATATCCGACACCACTGCAGTAGGGTCTATGTATAGAATTTAATTTCACCAAAAAAATTTAACTCTACCATCAGTTCGGCAAGCAGTTATCACTAAAGAAGAACGGGTCAGAATTTCTAGTGTTGCTCTTTTCAAAATCAGTTTAAGGTATAGACTACAGAGTAAAAAATACAATAAGATTTTTTTTATTGTTTAAATGTAACTTTAGGAGTTATTTGTGCCATTAAGCGGACTCCTAATGGTAATATATCACAGTCTGATGATACATAGATTCTAAATGAAAGAATAATATTGTTATAAGATCATATTGTCCGACTTATGTTTTATTAGTTTACTTACAAGTTACAAACTTTTATTACTTATTAGTACTCACAATAGCAACATGATAAAGTTATTCTCTAAGTGAAAGAAATAAAGCATATTATGCGTATGGTACCATATAATTATATTTAGTTAGTAAACAAAAGACCAAGATTATTATATATGATTCATTAATAATATTTTCGATAATTCCTAAAGCATCAGTAGTAAAATAACTACAAAATAGTTCTTTTCAAATGTACTATAGTTATTCGATTATTTTCAACACATGATTAACATAGTTATACAACATTCATATTTACATACATAGACTCACGCCTGTATCCCTGTATGGGTAGGCAGAGACGCAAAGATTCCACCCACAATTCGCCACTCAACTGTTTCGCTTCCACGACGTGATAGAGGGCGAGCCTATCCCGAGCATATTACTTATAATCGATAATATCCGACAAACACACAGTTTACCGGACCTGACCAGAAAAATAAAACATCTCGCCATGTTTTGCTAAAACAACAACACAATTTTAACTTGAAAACGAAATCAAAAATGGCGCACTCACAGCAGGTTTATTATTTTCCTGGTCAGGCTATAGTGGCGTCCTAAAAGCAATTTTTTTATTTTCTTAATCAAGCCGTAATAATATCACACATACACTATAAAAACAATCAATTTAATACATCATTAACCTACATTAATCAGCATTGCAGTAAGCGGATTACTCACTCATCAAGTCATCTGGTTTATCAACGTGACTCGAGCGCGGGTCAGAGATCGACATTCTAGGCATTAGCTAATACGGACCGCGGTCTATTTAATTTGATCCCTTGACATGACATATTAACGGAGATTTCATTTTAATTTGGTTTTTACTCATTGATAATTGTATGAATAGAGAATTAATTATGTTTTGAAGATACATTTTACTCTGTTACTAATTATATCATTTTCTATATATCACTCCTAATGTCAAATCACATTGTGCATAGGAAGATTTACAAATATAAATGTAATCTGGCAATGATCTTTAAAATCATGCGTTTATAATATAAAAAAAAAAAAAAAAAAAAAACACAAATTAAATTATTTGCAAATATCGATAAAATTTATATTGTATATCGATAAATGCGTGCAGATCGAATAGCTGAAAGTACCCACACCAATTGAAAACAAATTAACCAGTACGCAATGCCCGTTTATAAGACCACTTCTAAATTTAGCAGTGTATTTAAAACTTATTTATTTAAACTATGTATTGCTGTGCTTACCTTTGCTGCAGATGCAAATTGTGCTGCGGAAGAGCTCCGGGAGAAGCGCTCCGAGGCGACGCACTACCGCCGCCTTCCACATATTCCTGATCACAAAATTCATACACATAAAGACCTTTTGAATCAGCTGGTTGTTGATTGCACATATGTTTTACCATCAGATAGCACTTATTAATCGTAAGCCCGCAAAAACAAAAAATATATATAAATACCGATACGATAATAAAAATATGATTAACATTATTTATAAAATTGTTAAATAATAAAGCATAATCTTTATAAAAATATCGCTATTAATCCCTGACGACTTACAAAAATATTTGTAATTAATCACATCTTCATTGACTGATCTATTAGCTTATTGTAAGACCGTATCAATACACAAAAACATTAGGCCATTCACGGGTTTACCTGTGCCATATAAGGGGGGACCTGCGAAGCGTCCACCATATAAGTGGGTTGTGGGGGGTACGCGGCAGCGGCGTAGTGGCCGTATGTGCCGTAGTGGCCCCCGCCCCCCGCGCCGCCCACGCCGGCGTAACTACCGCCCCCGCTGACTGATACGGAGTCCATCACCTGGAGAAATAATAATAATAATATCAGCCCTGTATATACTTGCCCACTGCTGAGCACGGGCCTCCTCTACTACTGAGAGGGATTAGGCCTTAGTCCACCACGCTGGCCTAGTGCGGGTTGGTAGACTTCACACACCTTCGAAATTCCTATAGAGAACTTCGCAGATGTGCAGGTTTCCTCACGATGTTTTCCTTCACCGTTAAAGCGAACGATAAATTCACAAAGAATACACACATGATTTTTTAGAAAAGTCAGAGGTGTGTGCCCTTGGGATTTGAACCTGCGGACATTCGCCTCGGCAGTCTTTTCCACACCCAACTAGGCTATCGTCGTCTTTGTCGTCACCTGGAGAAAGGATAAATATAATTCAAATTGATTAATGGCGATATTGGATGTAATTAAAATGATCGTTGTTTTTTTAAGACAAAGTGACTCCACTAGATTTGATGCAATAGTCCTTGTATAATATAGACCAACAAGAGATGCGCTTCTCTACGATCGCCGGAATCATGTTAGCCTGCCATCATATATATAAGGCATTTATGTCGACTCGATTAAAACCTGTTTTTCACCATGAGTAATGGCTGCTAATCAAACGCGCTCAAAATATTTATACATAGTAACTAAAACGCTGTTATATAGACGTAGGTAAAAAAATTAAAAACTGATTTTAATACATTAAAATTAAGCTACTTTTCGGATTTCGCGGTTTTTATATTTAACTTAATTTAAGTTCCCCGGCCGTGACCACGAAGGCTGCAAAGTTTTCTATACGTTGGGAGAAAGTTGAAATAAAAAAACCGCGATGAAATCCGAAAAATTGTTTAATTTTAATGTCCAACATTCGCGTAAACATAAGAAATCATTATGATTTCAATACACCTTTCGGCCACATCTTTAAATACATAAATCCGGAAGACAGGATCCTCTGATCTTAATCCAATTCGCATATCCAAATATGAAGCACAAATCCAACATGCATTTTACGCCAAAGAAAACCGGTAAACATATTGAATCTCGAGAAAACTGATGCAAACGCAATCTCCTCAAAGTGAAGCGACAAAAGGCAGTCTACGATTGTGATCTTAGCCCTTTGAAATTGATTACGCTGTCAAGTTCAAAGCGTTGTACGTACACAAAAGGTTTCCATCAAAATAGCCGGTCTGAAGGTGAACTGTACTTGGAAATTATGGAAATATATTACCTTCAAAGTGTGTAACGAGATGGTGTTACACAATATCATTATTCCAACAAAGTTCTTGGAACAAAATTATTTTTTGTTTGCTAATATTTTTTTATCGAAGAATAAGATATAGTTTGAATCTATTGGATATGTACTTGTGTACATTTAGCCAAAAAGTAGCTGAATAATTTCGAAACTTCAGAAGGCTTTATATGGAATTTATTACCATACGAAGTTTATTCTACTACAAAAAAAAGGCTTATTGATGAGGACACAAAAGTTTAAAGGAGATTTGAAAAAAAATATTTAGTTCAACTACTTTCTATATCTGACTGTGCCGAAGGTATTATTATACATTATTCATTTTAAATATGAATGTTTTTTCTTTACATAATAAAGCTGTACTTAGATTACTTCAAACAGCCCAAATTAACAAACAATCCTAGGTGCAGAACGATCACGGACTCACTATTTAAGACACAATGACGGTTTATCCCCGAAGCAG
>NW_023592506.1:0-7289 GCF_014839805.1 Manduca sexta | reverse complement strand
CGAATTTAGCTTTCCTGTGACGTATTTTGTTATGTTTTGCATTGAGTTTGGTTGACTATACTTCTCACATACTGATACATATAGCATAACTTCTTTTTCGCCGTGTCAGGGGTAGGCAGAAGCGTAAAATTTCATCGCGATTTTCGTACTGTGTGTGAAACATATCAGTTGTGTTTTTGGGTTGGGTTTAATTGACTCTACTTCTTACATACATACATACATATATGTATATAGCATCACACCTTTTCCCCTTTTTAGGGGTAGGCAGAGATGTAACACTACAGCGCAATAGTTATAGTATGAGCGAAATATATCAGTTGTGTTTTTGCGTTAGGTTTGCTTGATTCTACTTCTTACATACATATATATAGCATCACACCTTTTCCCAGCAATTTTAATTAGGCACCGACTCCAAAATTGGTATCCAATATATACTTGTTATGTGAAATTATTTTTTGGTTTTGAGTGGTTTTTGAAGGCGGTTTAATTTTTTGTTAAAATTATTTTTATTATTGTAAAAAAATCAAATAGGTTTTTGATGTTTTTATCTTGTGTTCAGTATAGCCTCAATATGTTACCAATATATTAAAAATACGCTATTGTTTTTCGATTTGATTATCAAAGATGCAGCAGGAAAATTCCCAAAACCTAAGGGGGTGGGAATGGTTCTTTTCGTATTAAATTCAATTGGAACTGTTTTTGAACTAAATAATAAAATAGTAAACGTAACGTTACTTCAATGTATTAAGGTTTTTTTTAACATAACTCTACTTCTGGTAGCCTGGTAAAGACCTATTTATATAAACACACGAGATATTTGGGTGAATGCTTTGGGCGCTCTCAACCCGTAAAAATTAATCAACTATGTTGAGGAGAAATCACTAACGGATTAAGAACCTCGGCTCAGGACAGTCACTGGAAGGGGATGAGACATCAACGATTATTAACGCGCGTAGTCGTAGCTAACTAAAGATCTAATCATTACCGTATTCGGAGGCACACGGGCCGAAACATTCATAGGAACTTGAAATCTAGCCAAGCCGGTCTTTTGGGTTCTGATTTAATCAAATGTAGAACAGGATCCTAATGTTATGCAAGCTTCCAAACATCTTCTTTACTAGAATTTGGTTGTTTTTAATTTCAACAGCTCCGCGAATCATCCTAGCCAGAATCGATGTTCTTTGGCAAGTACATACTATTATTGTGTTATATAGCCTGAACACCCCAAGCAATCTATGCATTGTCTAGGTATTGCACAGAATTATTCGTCGGACGCGAGCTTTTACAATAGTGTAAACAAATGAAAGCGGCTATAGGATAGTTGGGAGTGTAACGAACTGACCAGATGAATATCCTGTTCAGAACCTAGAGCACGCACCTTGACCTTTTAGTTATTTCAGTATTCTTTGTGCAGGATCGTTTGCTTTAACGATGAAGTAAAACATCGTGAAAAATCCTGCATACCTGAGAAGTTCTCTAAATTTTGGGGTTACATGAAATCTGCCAATCCGCACGATGTCGGCCTAGTAGTCTAACACCTAATGTCTCAGTAGTAGAGGAGGCCGAGCTTAGCAGTGGGATAGCATATAATACAGGGCTGATAATAATATTTTTATAAACAAGTGCATGCAAGTTACTCTTCCAGTGTTACTTAGGGTTAACATTTCCACTTTAAATACTTTTGGGCCCATTTGCAGTGAATTTGGGTGAGCCATGATACTGTGTTCGGGTCTAAAACGTAATTATACATTTTGAGGTAGTACCCTAATAACTCTTCCCTTGAGTGTACCAACTTTTGTTTATGATTTCAACTCAATACATGCATGCATGCAGATTACAATTTTTAGTTTAAATTTCAGTACCAATGTTTCTTACGCTTTTCCATTAATCAATGATACTAATAATATTAGCCTTGTATTATATATTGTCCCACTGCTGGGTTCAGGCCTCCTCTGCTACTGAGAAGTTCTTAGTCCACCACGCTGGCCTAGTGTGGATTAGTAGACTTCACACACCCTCAAGATTCCCATAGAGAACTTCTGCGGCAGTTTTCTTTCACCGTTAAAGCAAGCAATAATTCCCAAAGAAAACACACATAACTTTAAAAAAGTCAGAAGTGTGTGCTTGTCCCTTTGGAAATCCCCTTGGTATTTGAACCTGCGGACATTCGTCTCGGCATTCCGTTCCACAATCAACAAGGCTATAGCCGTTTAGTAATTATACTAATTCTTAAGAATTAAGCAGGCTTAGAGTTTTAAGGAGACGGTTAGGTCATGCTCTTGTACAGTACTATGCTTATTAATTTCAATATTCGTTTCCAGTAAAAAACCACATAGCTTTTTGCATTTAATAAAAGCAATATTATTTTACCCAATTTCCTTCGCAATTTGATTAAAATGGAATGGTCTGCCCACGTCAGATAATTTTAGGAGCGAATATATGTTTTGAAATGCAGGATGAAACAATGATGTTTCGTTAAAAATATCTCGAAATAGAACAACGAAGCTTTAATGACTAAATAATTCAATCTGTATTATGCTATTAGGGTCTCTGCATAGCGAGTCCTAGTTGTTTCCATTTATGTTACTTATAATTTTTTTTTACACTTTGAGATTATAATATCAACCTTATATTACTACGCACTTTTTAGCACGGGTCTCGTTTCACTACTGAGAGGGTTTAGGCCTCAGTCCACCACGCTGATCCTCCGCGGGTTAGCAGACTTCACGTACCTTCGAAATCATTATCTAGAATTTTCAGGTATGTAGCTTTGAAAAGTCAGTAGCGTGTGCCTCGGGTTTTAAACTTGCGATCTTTCGACTTAGCAGTCCCTCTAATTCCCAACAAGGCTATTGTGTTCTTTTAGAAAATATAGAATGTACTGATTAGATCAAAATCTAAATCCAGATATTTATCTTTTAATGCCATCTACATACAGCCTACACTAAGCCAATGCCTATGCGGCCTGCAAATTGAACGCTGCTCTACATTCCGTAATATTTAATCGATGTGCTCCAATTTTCATCAAACGACAAGACTGCGCTAAATAGAAGAGGATTAAAATGTATTTTGAATTTAAATTATGTCACAGTAAGTATAAAAGATAGAAAAAGATACGGTGAGTGATTTGGTCTTTGCTGGATATTAATAAACTATTATAATAATCCATAAAGGTATATTCATAAACAAAATAAATGAATTTAAAGTTCCTGAAGTAAAGTGAAAATAAACATTATGAAGGCTAGCCGTTCGGCGGTTAACCGCGCGAAACCGTGTAGAGCGGCTGAGGCGCGGTTTTATAATAAGCCCAGTCTGGTTACGTTAATTGATGCAATGAAATTATGTGTCCTCTAAATCCAGCGCCTGAAAACATTATAATTTTAAATATGGTATGTTTAATATATAAATACATTTCAAACGACGTATTGCCGATGCATATTGTATATTATATATAGGGCGTAGAGTTCTTACGGACCCTGAAAGAAAATATAGTACTTAGAAAAAATTACATAAGGAATAAAATTAAATTATACTTTTAAAAGTAAGTACTAATGTATTCCAAGGCGTCTGAAAAAAAAATTGTTAGCAGAGACTTTAAAGTAACAAATAACAACTCATACAAAGAATCAACTAACAAAAATCCAATGTGATAGAAAATAATGTAATTTTTAGATATTGCACTAGCAATGCTACGTTTTAGATTTAAATTCAAATTATTGTTTCATTGAAATCGATTCACGTCTTATTAATAATTTAATCGCCTTCAAAACCACTAAAAACTCAAAAGTTATTTCCGTAACAGTTTGGTATATACTGGTTACCAACTTTCAAGTCTGTTCATTATCTTTATTATGAAGATCATTTTTTAAATTTGTACGTAATTATTATAATATTCTTTAATAAAAATTATGCATATAAAAATATAAAAATGAATAACCCACCGATGGCGAAACTCAAGAACCAAGCCATCGGCGGTTAGGAATATATTATAGCGAGGAATCTCTTCACAATGCGTGCCGTGTCCAGCAATACTGCCTTCTGCATCTGGCCTCTGACCCAACGGCCAATTGAGAGCTTTTGAAGATGTTGGTCGAGGCTCTTTGACATCAACTTATGCGCAGAAACGACAATCGGGAGAATAGCTGTTGAGTTTACATCCTATCTACATCTTTTTGGAGTCTCGTTATTGTTGTCTGTGTATTGGTTTTTGAAGGCAGTTTATTTTTTTTTATTGAATTTTATTTTTTGTTTTTTTTTGTTTTTTTGGTATGAAATAGACTCTTGATGGCGTAGTTGAATTGCGCTCACAATACAACTATCGCGCTGAGGAGTTACACCTCTGTCTACCCCTAAAAAGGGGAAAAGGTGTGTTGCTATATATATTTTTGTATGTAAGAAGTAGACTCAACCAAACCAAACGCAGAAATACAACTAAAATCGTGACGAGAGAGCAAAATTCGCGATTTCGTTTACTTGGATGTTTTTTTTTTGTTTTTAAACCAAACTATTGAAGCGATTTTGATAAAAAGTCTATGGGCCTATTTTGGAGGTATATTTTTTCGAATATAAAAAATATTTTTCCAAATCGATTCATAAATAACCGTGTTGCGAAGTACCAAAAACTAATAAAAGAAACAAGTACACATCGAATTGATAACCTCCTCATTTTATTGAAGTCGGTTAAAAAACATGTGCCTTCAGAGATATCCGATATGAAGTTAATCGCGATTTATTTTAACTCTAAATGTAAATTTATTTTACTTCATACTAACATTATTAAAGGGAAAGTGTGGGAAAATGTTTGGATGTGTATTAGAAAATATCTATAATAGTGACTTTTGCTGACTTATGGTATTCTCAATATATAATAAGGTACGTTAATCAGCTGCGACAAGAATATTGTTTTTATAATAAACTTATACCTGTTATATATCTATAACAATTTCAATTAGTATCCGATTATCACTTCATGTATGTATATTAAAATTCACTTATGTATGTGCTTGACAACCCTCGCACCTGTTGTTGCGACCCCTGTCTAGTTTCATCAACTACTGTCATTAGACATCAACGAGAACAAAGTAGTTAATGAGCTTTTAGATGCAAGGGATATGTGTCACCGGGCACTATCAATTTGTAACATGTAGAGTCTGTTAGTAGTCAAAAGATTTAAGTGAATTTCATTTGAAATGGCATTAAGCAGCCAATTTAGGTAGTATTCATTTTATAAAAAAATATTTGTGTGCATAAATCGTAGTGTGACTTTTGTATTTGATCGGCTTACAGATATATGTGACTAGTAGAATTTACTTAGATTTTGTTAACAATTATAAATTTCGTAATGACTAATTAATATTTAAGTGCTCACATCATATAAAAATGTTTACATGTAATCAATAGAACTAATATTATTAATAATAATTACTAAATGTTCGTAATATTGCTGTTCTGTCTAGCATTGTTTTCTAATTAGTTAGCGTTTATAAGTCTATAAGTAGAGTGTTATCTCAAAAGATTCCGAACCCGCTCCGAAAATTATTGCTCTGATAGAAAGCTTTGCTGTCTCAAGTTTTTAAAACTATCATAGAAAAATAATTTATGCTTTGAAAATATTATATCTCTAGCCATGCGGCGCTGTCAAAGGCTAGGAGGCTATCTCTTGTAATTGCAAAATGTAAATGGGTTTTCTTTTAGCATTAAAAGAAAATGTTTTACGCGGATGGAGTGTGTCCTTATCGATGTTATATCGTCTGTTGGATCTAGTGGTTGTGTGGTTGAGGGTTTAAATTGATACGGTTCTAGGTCAGTCTACCTCCATAGGCACTGAGATTTCATGTTGTTTGTGATTTAGTAGGGGATAGAACGGACTTCGATTCCCCGTGTCTGAACATCGAATTACAATTTATTTTAATATAATTACAATCAATTATATTCCTTTTCCATTATTGGAAAATTCTTTAGAAGATAATGCAGTAAGTCTTTACACGTTTTTTCTATCAATAGAGGTATTTTCTCCACGCAGCCTCATGTTGCACTTTAATCATCATATAAAGAATATATCAGGAGCTTAACTTTTGATGACTCTATAAAAGAACTAAAGCTTTTGAACAAAGAAGTCCAAGATAGACTGTGATAGTTTTGACTTATAATTTTTTTTTACACTAATTAATAAAGCAAGAATTTTACCTCTATAAGTCTACCTTTAAGGCACTTAATATATTTAGTAAGACTATTACAGAATCGATTTCATTCTTATGACACCCAAACTGACAATTAATCAATTTCATGCAATTGTGGAGCGCAAAACAGCAAACCAGAAGTCACCATAAATTTGATCAATTAATGTGATAGTGTAATACATCACCGCAGCTTCTGACACGACCTGAACCTAAGTCTACCGCTGAAGAACTTTCAAATTAGTAACATACCTACCGCACTAGTTCCGGACTTCCCGCATCTAACAAGAATTAAACATTTAACTTTTAATTGGCAGCTTGTACGGTCTTCAGAAACTTTGCACGCCCGTAAGTGTTTAACTATGTTATAGGTATTCCATGCTTTTAATAATAAGCGAAGGGCCGATTTCGGTAATTTTGTTTTTGTTTTGTTGACAAAACTGGGTACAAAGTATTTACCACTGATAATAATAGTAGAGCCGTGTTACTTAAATTTATCACCATTAACGGCGTAGAAACTTTAATTTAAATAATCCATAGTCTTATAATACAACATAGACATATGATCGATACTAACTACTAGTCTTTTAAGTAAATATATTGATGTTTTTGTCTCACGATTGTAATTGTGCGGTTCGGTAACATTTCCAACATTTGAACATTCTGTTTCAACATAGGGTGAATTACCATAAAAATTATAATGAAATGATC
The DNA here is from genome assembly GCF_014839805.1 of Manduca sexta. NCBI lineage: Eukaryota > Metazoa > Arthropoda > Insecta > Lepidoptera > Sphingidae > Manduca > Manduca sexta. Next base: position 402 of record NW_023592506.1, on the reverse strand, counting down.
GATTTATTGAATGAATTATACAGGCTTCACAATAGAGTATAAATTGAATTGAACCGATTTCGTTGAAATTCGACATGGAAAAATATTGAATCCTGAAAATAATATTCAAATGTTCTGTATAAAATTAATTTATGACATGTTTCAAGAACTGCTTCCTGTCCTATATGTGTAACGTGGACGGGATAAAATAATAGTTAGTGTTATTTAAAAGTAAGAAAGAGGGTTAAGGAGCGTAGTTCGTCAGCCCTGCGGCAATTTTAGTGAACTCGGAGAAAGCAACAATAAAACTATTACTCCACGTTAATGTTCTGCAAGAAATTAGCACTACTTCGGACTTATGCTTTAGGCGAAATTGGGTAGAGCGCGCTCTACTAAGTGGAACATTTTTAATGATGTTATGTT